>NC_133531.1:89607580-89911280 GCF_048544455.1 Silene latifolia | reverse complement strand
AGTACTTAACATGGTCTTGTACGAGTTTGGATTTCCCCACCATGTCATCAATGTAAACTTTCATGATGTTCCCAGTTTACTCAATCCTTAACATCATATTAACAAGACGTTAAAAGATTGTCCCAGCGTTCTTCGGGATAAAGAGCATTGATGTGTAGCAGTATATGCCTTTTTCAGTTATAAATTACGTGTTTTCTTGGTCGTTTGGGTGCATCTTTATTTAGTTAAATCCACTAGAAGTGTTCATGAAACTTAGCATATCGTGAACTATTGTGGCATCCTATATGTGGACTAGAGTTATTGCATCTTTTGGACATGTTTTGTTTAAGCATGTGTAGTCCATATAGACTCTTCATTTGTCATTCTTTTCCGCAACTACCACTTAACCATATAGGATACGTTCCCTCTTGGATCATACCCATGTCCAGGAGTTTCTGCACTTCCTCAATGATTGTTTGATTCTTTTTAAGATCGAACTTCAATCGCTTTTGTTACACAAGCTTGAAACTTGTCCATAATCAATTTATGAGTAATAACATCAAAGTTAATTCCGCTGATATCGAAATTGAGACCAAACAAAACAAGAAAAGTTTTCTTTATAAGAAAATTTATCCGTTCCGGTCTAACATAATCTGGTGCATTGATGGACAAGAGTTGGTCGTCACACATCCAATCAAACACAATTATAATACTCAACAAACAACTAGTTAGCGGTAAGTCGAGGTTGATCCATGGGATAGTGTGCTTTGGGTTCTAAATCTATCTATCTCAATTTATGCTAGTGTCACAATTTGTTTGGGTTTGTAGTTGTGTCTAGACTAATGCAAGCAATAAGGTAAATAAGGGTGTGAACAAGTAATAAAGAGTACTAGGATATCATGGGGTCATAGGGGATTCATGGTGTTGATCATACAAACTTGTTTACAAAGTTGCAAGCAATTAATGTTATGGAGGAACCGAGTTGGTTTATATCTTACGGTTCTTAGGAAGAGTTGGGTCCCGGAGCCGAATCGATTAGATTGTACAACACCTACAAGTCGACTTACTTTCCTCCAAATTAACTTCTATGCATGGTCTAACAAGACTCGAGTTGGTTTATATCTTACAAGTCAAGTTGAAAAGATAAGAGATGGTTATAAATGCAAGGATTCATAGACTTAGCATTTCATCAAACATAACATGTGCATAGGATGACATCACAACAAGCAAGCAATTTAATTATGTGAACATATTAGATTAAGCATGAATCAATCCCCATGTTGGTTTCCCTAATTACCCACTAATCCTAACTAAAAGACTACTCACTTATTATCATGGTATACATGTCATTAATGGTACCAATCATCACAACAAGTGTAAACATGATAAGAGAATGAGGAAATAAACAATAAAGAGTAAAGAGTAAAGGAATTATACCAAACTTGAGATGATCCAAATAATAAAGCAAAGAACAAAAGAAGAGAACTTGATTGATTGATGAAGGGTTGTCAATCCTTCAATAATAACCCAATAATCTTCAATTACCCAAAAGTAACAAACTTGAACAATAATTAAGGAGAGATTAATGTGAATTTTGTGGAAAGATCAAAGAGTAATCTATTCTAATCTATTCCTAATCTAATCTAAGAGGAATTTATAATGTGGAGGTTCTCTACTCTAAAAAATTCATGCTTTGATTATTTACAAGTGGGGTATATATAGTAGAGCTTCATTAGGTTAACTAAGGCTAAATTAGTAATTAACATTTGTGAGTTCTAAGCAGGGAATTGCTAGTCTTTCGGAGAGATGAGCATCTCAGCTGAAGACGCCACGATCCGCTCGTCCAGGAGGGGAATCCGCTCGGATTGTTGCAGAGATGGACGAGCGTCTTTGGGCAAATCCGCTCGGATTGTAGCAAAGGAATCCGAGCGTCTTCAAGGCTTGGACGCTCGGATTATGCTTCTTGTACGGGCGTCTTGTCTCTTTAGACGCTCGGATTCTGCTTCAGAATCCTTCTCTTCACTTTCTTCTTATTCTTGTGAAATTAGTCTTTAGTTCTTGCCTCCTCTTCATACTAGTCTATCTAATATCATCAATAAGCTTCCAAGTATGCACGAAAGACGGGAATTTCCGCCTAATTATCTTCTTTCCTACAAAACATACGAAATGCACTAGGAAAGAAAAATAGGAAGCATTTGACGGATAAAATGGCTATGGAATGTTATATTAGTATGCAAAATAGGTTCAATTAGGGGACTAAATGTGCGCAAATATGAGTCACATCAAATATCCCCAAACCGAACCTTTACTCGTCTTGAGTAAAGAGGTGACAAAAACTAGACCCATATTTAAACTATCCTAATATTATATCCGATATGAGACAATTAGCGGGTCTCACTCCGCCCTTTCAACTCACAACAAGACAACCATGAGGTAGGATGCCTTCTTGCAAGGCAAGGTGGGGCTTGCCAAAATGGCGATACATCCAAGCATTAAAGCACACAAAACAAGTAATTGATGCATCTACAAAAATGAATAGCCACTTTCCTCATATAAGTGGCGGAAATTATCTAAAGGGGAAGTAACTCAAGGGTACACACTCCTTCATAGATACAATTTCTTCAAACTACTAAGCCTAGAAGGATACCAACAAATCACCTCCAAGTTGTGTCAAGCTAGGGTACATTTGTCCTCAATCGTTAAATGCTTTTGCCAAGAATAGACTCCCTATGGTGTTAGAAACACTGGAGGATCGCGGAATTCCCCCTCTTGCCTATACAAGAAGAAGGGTCGTCCCCTCTCTACCATGCACAAAAGTGGATACGATGGAAAAAAGGGATCAATAGTATTTGAGTTTCATTTGGGAGTTTGCTTTTGTTGTTGTTTTTCCCCTCAATTTCTTGTGGCATATAACATTTGAGAACACTTTCTTTTGCCATTTCTTTTGATTTTTGGCATTTCAATACTTGACAATTTTCAACTTTTTGCATCTTCTTTTGAACATTTTCAAAGTCACCCCAATTAGTAACGAGGGTGCCTTATATTTGAAGCATAGGAGTTTTCATTTTTGTTACTCCTCTTTTCTTTTGATGCATTTGCAAACTTTTTGACTTTTCATTTCATTTCTTGAACTCAAATTTTGAACAATTTCTTTTTGTGCCCATTCCCTTTGATGACAAAATGTATGGTAGAACATGGATGATGGTTGGTTGCATGGTTTCAAGGGTCACCTTAGAATAAACGGTAGCCAAAGAGTTATCACACCACAAGGTATCTCTTGACTAGGCCTTAATCCATGGGTCAAAGGATACTAGCATGACACATCCTAGGGTGTTTTACAAGTATTCTAACAAGCAAAGTCTTAAGAAGAAAAAGCATCTACTAGGGCCTATATACACTTGTCAAGCTTCCCAAGTAGACGGTTTCACAAAATTTTTCTAACATGCAAATTACATGCCATGATGCAACTAACATATATACATCCTAATGCATATGATTCTACCAACTAATATGCCAAATAATCTAAATGCAATCCTAAATTCACATTGTTTTTATCGCATCAATCAAAATAAAGGCACATAGTCATTAACATAAAGAGGAAAAAGGGGATTGAAAAGATCATACCATGCGGTCTTCTATATCCTCATGTCTCGGATGTGGCATAGTCGATCAATGTGAAAAAGGATGAACAAACACAATATATACAAATAATATATATACAAGTCTACACTACAAAGGAAATGAACATGTATTTGGATTTTTCAATTTTTCAAATTTTTATGGTTTTTGATTTTATGAAATTAAAGAACATATTTTTGGGATTTTTCGAAATTTTTCAATTTTTATGCATTTTTGGAATATAAATTCTCATCCCCCACTTTATTTTGGACATTGTCCTCAATGTACATGTAGGAGTAGGAATAAAAAGGAAAGTACATGTTTTTTTGGATTTTTGAGTAAATGCAATGATATGAATGAATGCATGCTCTAACTAAATGCAATTCTATATGACATATATAACAAATGAATGCAATCTAAACTATACTATATGATGCATGATTTCTAGTAAGCTATGGTCACCTATGATCAAACCTCCCCAAACCGATTTAAACACTATTTTTAGTGTAGAAAAGAATAGGATTGGTCATTAGTGACTATGCATGAATTGTAGTCTATATGCAACTATCTACATGAATCATGTGAGATATATACAATGCAACTATACTATATGAACTAACTAATGTAAATGCAATATGAAATAAAATAAAAATGCAAGTGAAAGCTAAACTAAATTCAATGTATATACAAAAGAGAGAGGGAGAGAAAAGTATCATACAAATGGAGGTGATGAGGTAGGCATCTTTCACTCGTCATCATCATTTTGAGGATAGCCATACCGTTGAGAACTTCCTCCTTGGTCATACCCTCCTCCTTGCCTAGAATGCCCTCCACCTTGGCCACCAAGATTCCAGGCTTGGTCCCCTTAATTACGGAACAAGAGGTGTGGTTGGGCCCAAGAGGGCCGAGGGCCATTAGGGTCAATATACCCTTATTGTGCCATTTGATAGTACTGGGGATAAAGGGCCATGTAGTTATCGACCCTCCCTTCATGTACCACGAGATCAACTCTATTCATAAGGTTCATCAGGTCATTAATACCCGGGGTATTGGGGATTTTCAGTCGGAATTGTGTATAAGGAGTAGGGTATGGTGGGATAGGTACATAGGAAGGTGGGGGAATAGGCCTTGCCGGTATCCCACGAAGTATTTGCGGTTGGTGGGGTGCTTCTTCCCTTTGAGGGGGATTGCCGATGATTTGGATGTCGAGAAGGTAGCTCGGCCTAGGCGAATACGGGCTCAATCTTGGGTCGGTGCCCGGTATATTCCACCCTGAAAGAATAATGGAGGTGCACCCTTTTGTGAACCATTCTACACTCCCGTCTTGAGTGTAGGAACACCACCGGTGGTGGTTGAAGACGGCGTCCTCATCAATCAAAGTACTCCCCTCAAGAGGAGCATAAGTCTCACGGGAGTTGAACCCGGGGCAAAGGAAGTTAGCCAAGATAGTAATTAGACCTCCCATCACGAAGGTCTTGAGTTGGGTGCTCACTTGAGAAAAGTCATAAAACCTTGTAAGCATCTCAAGGGAGGTATTGAAGTTGTATCGCCTCGTCCCCCGAACATTTAGATAGGACTCAAGGAATGTTAAATCAATGAGAGTGCACCTATCTTGTTCATACCTCCCATTGATGGTGTCGGCTACAAAACGTTCGGTGATCCGAATCACCGGGTGTTGGATAGCGAAGGTATAGCACTGTTTTTGGTGGATAAAATCCCTCCCGGAAATAGCCTTCCAAAGTAGGTCCACATCGAAATCGGCGGATTTATCGGTATAGTCGGTTGGTACAACAAGACCGAAAATGTGAGCAAATTGATCAACTGTAAGGCTATGGTCTAGGTTGCACAACCTAAACTCCATGCTCACATTGGTTCGAGTGTTCGTGACAATACGGAGGCTACTCAAAAATTCCAGGGTGAGACTAAGGTACGTCTCTTCATGGGCATGGAATAATTTTCCAATCCCTAAGCCATCGAAGAACATCTCGGTGTGGTACCTTATCCCAAGGGTTTCTAACACCCTAGTATCGATAAACTGAGTGGGTTCATAGTTCTTACCTAGCAACTCGACAAACTTCTTACGGTGGGCATCGGAGGTGAAGAGTACCTCCGGGAAGTACTCAAGTTGCTCTATCCCTCCTCTCATGATGCGGCGGAAGTTCCTTGGCAGGACCCTTTCTTGTGGGGATGAGGAGGATGAACCCTTGTGTTTCCTAGCGGCGGATTCAACAAGTTTCTTAGCCTTGCCCTTGAGATTCATCATCTTGAATTGGGAGATTGAGGTTTTGTTGGCTTTTATTGTGAGGGGAGTGTTTTTGGGGATGAAGATGAGTGATTTAGGGTTAGATAAGGTGAGGAAATGAGGGAGAAAGGGGGTGTTTTTATAGAAAAAGGGGGAATACGAGCGGATACGGGTGGGGCCTGGGCGGATAATTCGAGAAAAACGCCAAAATCCGAGCGTCTTCCTTGCGATACGAGCGTCTTGCCTCTGCAGAATCCGAGCGTCTTACAGAAAATCTGCTCGGATTTCGTGACAGGAACTTTGCATTTTCTGAAGTAGGCAGAAGACGAGCGTCTTCTGTCTTAGACGAGCGTCTGACATTGGACGAGCGGCTTCTCAAAAATCCGCTTCGGATTTTGATACGATTCAAAACTTTTCTTCAGGTGCCTTTCAGGACGAGCGTCCAAAATGCAATCCGAGCGTCTTCCCTATGGACGAGCGTCTTTTGCCAAATCCGCTCGGATTCTATGACAGCGCTGAACAATACCCTGATGAAGGCCTTGGACGAGCGTCCAGCCTTCGGGACGAGCGTCTTTTCGCTGTTTTTCTTCCTTTTCTTTCTTTTCTTTGCAAAATCATACCCTTACACCAATTGTTGTTCCTCCTTATCTTTTTCTGAAATTTTGCTCAATAAAAATGTAAGAAAACTCTCTCTCACTACTCTCATGCCAGAAATTAAATAAAAATGCAAAAATGTACAATATTATACAAAGTATAATTCCAAGAAATATCTTACAAATGGTGGTTTGAGATAGAACTCCACCAAACTAGTTCAAATTGTAGAAATTCTTGTCCATAGAGCTCAAGGCTCTTAAAAGAAGATCAAAAGCTTGTGAAAAGCTCCAAATAGGCATAAGTATGGGTTGCTCCATTTGAACATGAAATTTGGCCAAGGAAGTTTGTCATATGTTCTTTCTTTCACCTTGTCCTTGGCATTAGAGCTTTCCCAATGCTTCAAACCAATAAGCCCATGATTCTCGTCAACACTAGATATGAATTATGGTTTATTTTCGTCCGGAGACTTCCACTAATCACCTTCTCTTTCACTTTCGGTGATGATGATAGCATTTGAATTTGTCAATCCTTCAAGAGTAGAAGGAGAATTCTCATGGCATTGATGACGAGGTACCTTTGAAATTGTGGGTGCCAATCTTCACAAGTACGTTCACTAGCAAGTTTGTTCTTGAGCTTTTCCACCAAGTACCCTTTATATGATGATTTGACTTTTTGGAGAAGGTCTTCCACATCATCTTCAACAATCATAGGTTCCATGGTGGGTACGAAGAGGTCTTCATGGTCAATAGGAAAGAGGAATTCATCTTCTTCATGGAAGCATACCTCAAACTTCTCAAGGATAGGCTCCTCAAGTGAGGCAATCTCACAACTCTATTTCTCTTCTTCAATGCAAGACACATATTCCGCATAAGCTTGTCATCATCGCTATCTCCATAAGAATCATAAATGGGGCTTTCACTCCTCTTCATTAACTCTTTCTCCAACACCTCAATGTTCACATCAAAAGTCACACCCTCATACTCACAAAGGTTAAGAGTATTTGGTTTATTCAACCTCATGTCTTCCTCATCAAATACCACACTTTCATACTCACAAGAGCTCAAGGAGATTGTTTCTTCCCACTTCACATCTTCTTCATCAAAGCTCATTGCCTCAAATTCACATTCATGTTCTATGCTTAAGGATTGGTGGGGAGTGTTTGTTTGGGATTCTTTCATTTGGGCAATTTGAATCTCCAATTCCTCACCTTGGGTAACAATGCCTTGAAGAACAGTCTCCCTCTTTTGGCTTTCCTCTAGCATTTGTTTGAAGAAGTTTTGTTGATCTCCCATCATTTGGAGAATCACATTTTGAATGGGTTCATCTTCTTGTTGTGGGTATGTGTGAGAGTGCTCATATTGTGGTATTTGGAATTGATTGTAAAGTGAGTATTGGGTGGGTGGTTGTTGTGAATAGTGGATGTGGTGATTTTGGTGGGAAAATTTGGGGTAGTAGCTAGGATTTTCATTGTATGAATAGTAAGGTAGGTTTGTATTGACTTGCTCCTCAAACTCCCCATACCCATAGTCATACTCAAAAGATCCAACATATACTCCATAAGTCAAGTCTTGGGTCATCATTATAGCCAAGATAAAGAAACAACTACAAGCATGGAAACTACACAAAAATGGTAAGAACAATCCTTGAGGAACAAGTCCCTCAAGGTGAAAGCAAAATCAAAATAGACAAACAAGTAAGAACTTAATCACATAGCACCATCCCGGCAAATCGCGCCATTTTTTGATGGACAAGAGTTGGTCGTCACACATCCAATCAAACACATTTATAATACTCAACAAACAACTAGTTAGCGGTAAGTCGAGGTCGATCCATGGGACGGTGTGCTTTGGGTTCTAAGTCTATCTATCTCAATTTATGCTAGTGTCACAATTTGTTTGGGTTTGTAGTTGTGTCTAGACTAATGCAAGCAATAAGGTAAATAAGGGTGTGAACAATTAATAAAGAGTACTAGGATATCATGGGGTCATAGGGGATTCATGGTGTTGATCATACAAACATGTTTACAAAGTTGCAAGCAATTAATGTTATGGAGGAACTGAGTTGGTTTATATCTTACGGTTCTTAGGAAGAGTTGGGTCCCGGAGTCGAATCGATTAGATTGTACAACACCTACAAGTCGAATTACTTTCCTCCTAATCAACTTCTATGCATGGTCTAACAATACTCGAGTTGGTTTATATCTTACAAGTCAAGTTGAATAGATAAGAGATGGTTGTAAATGCAAGGATTCATAGGCTTAGCACTTCATCAAACATAACATGTGCATAGGATGACATCACAACAAGTAAGCAATTTAATTATGTGAACATATTAGATTAAGCATGAATCAATCCCCATGTTGGTTTCCCTTAATTACCCACTAATCCTAGCTAAGAGACTACTCACTTATTATCATGGTATACATGTCATTAATGGTGTCAATCATCACAACAAGTTTAAACATGATAAGAGAATAAGGAAATAAACAATAAAGAGTAAAGAGTAAATGAATTATACCAAACTTGACATGATCCAAATAATAAAGCAAAGAACAAAAGAAGAGAACTTGATTGATTGATGAAGGGTTGTCAATCCTCCAATAATAACCCAATAATATTCAATTACCTAAAAGTAACAAACTTGAACAATAATTAAGGAGAGATTAATGTGAATTTTGTGGAAAGATCAAAGAGTAATCTATTCTAATCTATTCCTAATCTAATCTAAGAGGAATTTCTAATGTGGAGGCTCTCTACTCTAAAAACTTCATGCTTTGATTATTTACAAGTGGGGTATATATAGTAGAGCTTCATTAGGTTAACTAAGACTAAATTAATAATTAACATTTGTGAGTTCTAAGCAGGGAATTGCTAGTCTTTCGGAGAGATGAGCATCTCAGCTGAAGACGCCACGATCCGCTCGTCCAGGAGGGGAATCCGCTCGGATTGTTGCAGAGGTGGACGAGCGTCTTTGGGCAAATCCGCTCGGATTGTAGCAAGGGAATCTGAGTGTCTTCAAGGCTTGGACGCTCGGATTATGCTTCGTGGACGGGCGTCTTGTCTCTTTGAACGCTCGGATTCTGCTTCAGAATCCTTCTCTTCACTTTCTTCTTATTCTTGTGAAATTAGTCTTTAGTTCTTGCCTCCTCTTTATACTAGTCCATCTAATATCATCAATAAGCTTCCAAGTATGCACGAAAGACGGGAATTTTCGCGTAATTATCCTCTTTCCTACAAAACATACGAAATGCACTAGGAAAGCAAAATAGGAAGCATTTGACGGATAAAATGGCTATGGAATGTTATATTAGTATGCAAAATAGGTTCAATTAGGGGACTAAATGTGCGCAAATATGAGTCACATCATGCATCAAATCGTATCAAGACAAACCTGTGAGGATACTCTTTATTTAGGATTATCTTATTTGTCTCTATTTGGGATGGTGATATGTTGGTACTCTTCACAAGATACTGTAGTTGCTAGGCCATGAACATATTTGAGTTGGATAGCTTTAAGGCTATCATGAAGCATTCCTGAGCATATTGATGTTCATCTTTAAGAAGTACTACTCTCCAGTCTATTGGTACTTTGACACGTTGATAGTAGGTCGATGGAACAGCTTTCACATTGTGGATCTACAGACTTCCTAAAATTATAATATATGAAGATAGACAATCCATGACATTGAAACTCTAAAAAGATGTCACATCTTAGATAGGTTGGTAGATATGTTTCTCTAAGAGTATTTCCAGTCTCTGCTAGGGCTGCACATAAAGTAGACCGGATCGATTTCGAATCGGCCGGTCTGATCCGGTCTAGACCGAATACAATCCGGTCCGGTCTACGGGTCCATATAAATATCATGATTGGTCTCTGGTCCGGTCCAGTTCAAGCAAAAAAAAAATCACCTCAAATTACTCTTAAAAATAGAACCGGTCCAGTCCAAACCCGGAAAAAACCGGACCTAAAGGGTTCTGGTCCGGTCTGGATTCCTACCTAACCGGTCTGGTCTCCGCGTTTGGGATATGAAGTCGTCCGGTCTACGGGTCATTGTGGTCTGGTCCGGTCCGGTCCGATTCTGGACCAGTGTACACCCCTAGTCTCTACACATAATCCTACCAATATACTGAACTTCTTGATAATTTGATTATAACTTATGGACATTTCTTTCAGTACATCCATTATGATCAAATTGGCTGAGTTGTCGATGTCGACCATAATATGCCTCGTCAAGGCTGTTACAATCTACATCTTGATGACTAATCCATCGTGGTGCATGTCTGGTACATTCTGCATGTCACACTCACAAAACGTTACATGTACAATATTGTTTACATGAGATGCAAGCATCATTTTGTTATTTCTTGCTACTCTTTTTGAAGTTAAGTAAGGCAAGCCACATATTTTAGATCCTCCTGAGATGAACCTCAGTTTGTGTATTGGAGGAAGTAGAGGTAGCTCGTGTTCCTTCTTTTGGTCATGGCCATTTCGTCTATCCAACATCTTCAACAGGTCTTTTAGGTAGCCATGCTTCAACAAGTGAGTCTTTTGTTTCCTGAGAGCCATGCAACCCTCAGTTGTGTTTCATAGATCATTATTGAAGTCACGTCATTTGGTTGTTCCTCTTCTAGGATTATATTCTTGGCTTTTCATGGATTATCTAAACGTTTAACCTATGTTGTCCAGTCTTCTGATTAATTAGTTCTGGAAGATCAACGGAATAGCTACAATGATAAATAAGAGGATCGGTGTATAAGCGTTACCTCCATATTCCTAGGTTGCATTCACTTCGGATCTTCCTAACATGCTTTAGAAAGTAGGCCAGGAGCTGCTGCCTTTGTAGCTCGAGCTTCTCATGTTTGGTCTTTCGTAATTTGCGGTCCCCGACTTGAATCTCTTATCCTCCTCCAGTGTGGGGTGACGAGTGATGCCCGTCGTTGCGTGCACCAAAGATAAATTTATAATTCCTAACTACAACTATAGATAGCGGTAGCAGGGTCGAACCACAGAGAGGCAGATGTAATTATTAGTTGTCTAATTCTAGTCTAGGGTAACAAATGTGGGGGTTTTGATTTGATTTGGTCTATAACTAATGGCAATAAAAGACAGTAAGCTAAATAAACGGATGAAACGAGAATTAAAAGGGTGCTAAGATGGTCGGTTCACTATAGTTTCGGCGGCAGTATACTAGGTAGGTCTAAAACAAACACGTGAGACGGGAAAATAAGAAATCCTCTCGGTCCAGTCTTAACAAGTAGCATCTTTTAATCTCGCTACAGGTCCCTATTATCACTAGTACTGACTCTCGTCCTGAAAAGTGACTAAAAGCCTAAACTTTACCTATCTTTCGATCTTAGCATAGTTTAGTCATTTTAATTGGTAGTCTAACAACCTTCCCTATCTTTCGATCTAATGGGTCAGTCATTTACTAAGCATTCAACTAGTCGCGTGCACTCGATTCGTCAAATATAGAATTTAAATCAATTAAAACGAAGACAATCTCAGCGTGGCCAGTCGATCGACCAGGGAACCCAGTCGATCGACCGGCGTGCGATTTCAGGTCATACTAATTCTAATGTCGCCTAACCTACAGATTCCCTACATCCTAGCACGAATAATTTAGCTACTCATACTAGGAATAATAACAACAATAAGATTAACGAAATAAACTACTGAATTCATGGTTGAAATAATTAAACGAGCATATAACATAAAACGATAATTCCGGCTTTGGGAGATCTAACCTAGCAATTTCTATACTACGAATGATAATAAAGCAATAATACTAAAATAATGGAACAAAGGAATACCAGTAGAAGAATTGCAGGAAGGAGATCAGAAACACGAACGAAAGGAATTTTATTGAATGATTAAACTCGAAAACCAAACCCTAATTATTTCCTAAAAACTTAATGCTAAAACTTGAATAGAAAACTCAATGATAAACTGAATGCCTAATCTGAATAACCTAGTTTACGTTATATAGGAATATACGTAACTTTATTCCAAAACCTAACACACCATGGGCTTTTAAATTCTCGATCTTCTTATTCACGTCAGAATAGCGGCTTGGTCGATCGACCACACAAGGCAGTCGATCGACTGCTCTTCGCTAAACAGTAGCTACTGGAACTCGTGGGTTGGTCGATCGACTAAGGGCAGCGGTCGATCGACTAAAGTAGCTGATACTTGACTTCTAAATTCTCGTGGATTTGTCTTTAGGGCCTCGAAATGCGCACCAAGTTCGTTTCTTGAGTAAATACTTCATGTCAAATGCAATGCAAGGTACTCGGGGAGGTATTTAGCTTGATTTCCACTCATTTCCGCATAAATCTGCAATATTACATAAAAATACGAAAGTAGACGAAATGGGACAAATAGTGGCATAAAACTACACAATTGAGCTCTGAAATGCGTGTAAAATGAGGTGTAAAACATCATATAAAAGGCACGCATCAAACTTCCCCAAACCAAACCCTTGCTTGTCCCCAAGCAAGAACTAGACTCGATCCTAAAACCTAATTGGAACGAGTTCAATCTCAGAGCGAAATGCAAACCGAATAGCCTAAACCAATTTAATGCAGCAACTATCAATCAATTAGCAATATGAATCATGCAAACGAGTTATGGAGTTGTTAAAAACTGCTGAACCGTCAACTATAGAGACTTATCATATTGGACTCTCACGGGTCCCTCAAATCACTCAAATAAGCACAAGGTGAATAATTTATAAGATAGAAAGAATTCATTTTGTAATGACTCTCACCTAACTACGACCCATAAAAACATGTCTGCAATCTAATATGAAAATGATCTCTACAACCGTACATATGCATTCCAACCAAACGAATGACCCTGACAAATGCCGAGGTAAGTATGGATATGTGAGGTAGTGGGTAACAAGAGGCAAAGATAATTATGGGAGTGTGGAGGTACAGGTGATCAAGCTAGTACCTAAAAAAGTCATATGACAACATCCAACTTCTTACTCAAAGTTAACAATAAAACCCGGTGCTAATTAGAAGCACAAATCTCGCATTCTCCATAATAATTAATCAATCAACTCCCCATAAGATATAAATGCAACATGGGAGCAAAAATCGCCATTTAATAAGGGCTTTGAACTATGCGAATTGATTTTCTTTTCCTTCTCGGGCATCAGTCGATCGACCAATGAGGCCAGTCGATCGACCACCTCTACAGTACAACACGCACCTTTTTTTTTTCTTTTTCGAATCATTTTTTCTTCTCATTTCTTTTTCTTTTTTTCATTCCTTTTTCATCTTCCCGATCATCATCTCAAAATGAGCAAATGCCACCAAAAACGTAGTAACAATCCCAAGAACATAAACTACTAGCTTGACAAAGGCAGGCTAAAAGTAGGATGTAGTTAACGGGACAAAAAGGCTATTTTTGGCAGTGTGGAGCTTATGGGGAAAATGAATAAAGGAAACCTCTTCCACATGTGTCAACAAACCACAAACCGAATGCATATAGGTATTAAGCAGATTAAGTTCATATTTATGTACATTTATGTAACATGTCTCATAAGGAGGAGCAACTCACATCCTAAATGAACTGGTCATAGATGTCACCAGTTATAGGCTCTAAATCTCAGAATATGATGTAGCTTGCCAAAAATCTAAGTCAAGTCTCAAGCTCAGCAAATAATTTAACGAAAACTCGTAGATTATGCATATATGATCCTACTAATAACATGTCAATTAGCAAGGCTTAGGCAAAAACAGATGCAAATGCAATGTCATCATTGAAATACTACCGTTCCGACTCGACCTAAATGCTAAAATAAACTTGCATTTTTTTGAAATTTTTGAAATTTTTCAATTTTTTTTCAATTTTTGGATATATAGGGGAAAATAAACAACAATGCAAGACAAAAATGTAAACGTGAATGCAAGCAAATGAAATGTAATGCAAAACCCTTCCCCAAACCAAATCGCACAATGTCCCCATTGTGCAAAATCATGTAATGAAATAAAAGAGAAACGGGAATTTGCGTTAAACTAGCTACATAAGACATGAAGTAAGAACTCGGAAACTCACAAGACTTTGAGCGCAGCAAAAGGAAACCTCCCCAAACCAGCGTGAGCTAGGAGATTCCAGTAGCCAGCAGTGCTACCAATAAGTACCTGAAAAAGACAACCAATACCACGCGTAATTTCGAGAAAGCAAAAATTGGGACGGTAAAATTATGTGTAAAATAAAGGAACGGAAGAAAACAGAAACGAAACGGAGAATAAAGTGGAGAAAGGACTCCCTAAACTCCGCAAATCGACCAAACTCAGCAGGGGAATGATCGAAAACAAGTACAGCAGCGACAGCGGTCGATCGACCACATCACCCAGTCGATCGACCAGAGTGAACAGGAACAGAAGCTCCTGGAAATCGCAGCTCAGTCGATCGACCACACAGGCCAGTCGATCGACTGAAAAACCTGCTGTAACTTTCTGATTTCTTCGAATTAGCTCAACAAATTGAGTTATCAAGGTCTATAAACCTGCAAATGCACACAATAACGCGCCCAAAATTGCGCAAAACCCAAAGCAATAGTCTAAAGTGTATAAAATCCTAAGCAAACTTATTGAAATGCGAAGTGTCGCGCACACGAAAAACGGTAAATAGTCTTAAAAAGCAATAAAATGTATGTAAAGTCTCAATCAACTAATAGTTGATCAAGAACGGCCACGGAATGGCCCACTTGGTCGGCTTCTGGCTACAAGAAGTAGCCTCTACAGTGCTCATCTCCTCAGCTGCACTCTTCTCAACTCCAACATCCGCAGAACTCAACGGATCAACAGCTTCAACATCCTCCCAATCAATAACCTCTTCTGGCTCATCAAAGTCCAAATCAGACTTCGTCACCTTAACTGGTCATCCTCAGGCTCCTCATCAGTGTCATAGCTAAGACATCCTAAGCCGCCTCTTGAAACGATTGGCTCCCTCACAGCTGGAGCAACATGCGGCTCTTCCTTCCCCAAACCAGCTCCTGCAAAATCCGAAACAGAAGAATCTTCGACAAAGTTGCTCCCAATCTGGGGCGGAGGTGTTATAGCAGAAACAGGCGTAGAGACAGGCATATCAGGAAACACAAAATAAGATTTCTTTTCAGAAACCGTATTACAAGTTATCGGCCACATGGGGTCTTTCTTCTTAGCAGTCTGGGCAAAGACAATGGAATGTTTCCCTACTTTGAAGGTCAAAGTCCCTGAACCAACATCTATAACTGCACCAGCAGTGTGCAGAAATGGTCTACCCAATATGATAGGAATGTGGGCATCCTCGGGCATATCTAGTACAACGAAGTCAACAGGGAAAAAGAACTTTCCTATTTGCACAGGAATGTCTTCTAAGACTCCTATAGGCTGGACCGCAGATCGGTCAACCATCCATCATCTTGTCATGTTGGTAAATCGCAAAACCTAGTCAATTTCAGCTTTCTAGCAAGACTCAAGGGCATAACGCTAATACTGGCTCCTAGGTCACATAAGGCCTTCTCAATAGAAAAGGAGCCAATACTACATGGGACTGAAAAACTACCTGGGTCTTCTAGCTTATGAGGTGCAGTGTGGGTCAAATAAGAGCATGACTCCTCAGTGAGTGCGACAGTATGCACAGTTTCAAGTGACTTCTTTTTAGATAAAAGTTGCTTCATAAATTTCATGTAAGCAGGCACTTGATTAACTAATTCAAGGAAAGGAACTTGTACGTTTAAGCTACGAATAACATTTTCAAATTTATTAAACGATACCTGTTCCTTCGTCGGCACCAATCTTTCTGGATAAGGGGCTGTAAGAAGCAACTTAGCCCTCTCCTCTAAATCTCTCATGCCGGCATCGGTGGACTTAGGCTGAAAGTCCACAACCTTCTCCTTGTTGTAGCTTGACCATTCTTCAGACCGTCTCAAATGTGAACCATTAATCGACATAGGGTTGTACTTGAACCGAATCGACCCATCAAAGATTTGGGTCTTGCCTCAATATTTTCGGAAACGTATCGTCCCAAACAAGTGGTCCCTCAAGTTATTAGGCATTGGAGGACGAAAAGGTTCACCATCAGCAGCGTTGTTAGTCGATCGACCATGTTGGTCAGTCGATCGACTGACCTCAACAGGACCAGAAGCTACTGTTTCTCGCGGACTGGTCGATCGACTGGGTATATCAGTCGATCGACTGATGTACCTAGTAATCGTCTTTTTCTTTCCACTATTTGTTCCAGCCTTCTTCTTACTCGGTTCCGCCTCATCTTTTTCAGCAATGTCCTCGACCATAGCGGGCCCATCAAAGGTAGACCCACTCCTCAAAGTAATAGCATTAAGGGTCTCCTTTTGGTCAGTCTGCGTCGGTAAATGTCCCGGAGCTCGAGTTGTATTCTTGCTAGCCAATTGAGCAATTTGGCTCTCTAAAATCTTCATCCCGGCTTCTCTAGCTTGAGACTCTTTCAGCAACAGATTCTTCAATTCGGCAAATTCGGAACCTTGGGATTGATGTTGCTGCTGAGGGACATACGGAGGCTTTTGGAACTGTTGTTGCTTATGAGGGGGCACATAATTCTGTTGCTGCTACTGCTGCTGCTGTGGAGGTTGAGTTGGATTTAGGACATTTTGGCTACTCCACCTCAAGTTCAGATGGGTATTCGGCTCAAAATAAGTGTTTGTCTGCCTATAATGTTGAAAGACAGCACAAGACTCAAAGGGTTAGGACGGTTTGTCCAAACATGTCCCTCGGCTCCACATCTTTTGCAGACGAAAGGACCGTCTGACACAGCATTCACATGATAAATCCCTCCTTTCGAAGCTCCTCCCAACTCGTACTTATCAAATCTCGCCGTGAGGGCCTCTAATGCAGCTACAGAAGGAGATTCAGCAGCTCTCCTTTGATTTCCCCTGGAATTTCCATACTCAACTTTATGGGTGGCCAAGTCATCAATGATTTTCCACCCCTTAGTTTCCCCCATATTCTCCTGGAATCTGCCGCTAGCTGCCGCATCTAGGATAGCTCTCTGATCGTCATAGAGCCCGTTATAAAATTGATTGCACAAGCTCCATTTCTCGAACCCATGATGCGGAATAGTTCGCACCAGCTTCTTGAAACGCACCCACGCCTCATGAAAATTCTCATCAGGACCATGTTTAAAGCTTGTGATCTGAGCTCTAATGGCATTAGTCTTCGAGGCAGAGAAATACTTCTTATAAAATGCTAAGGCCAGAGAATTCCAGTCACTGATCCCATTAGCAGCTCGATCCAGGTCTCTATACCACTCCCTTGCAGCATCACGGAGTGAGAATATAAACATAGTCTCCTTTACCTGGTCCTGGGTCACACCGGTCGGTGGGGGTATAGAGCAGCAATAGGCAATAAATATCTCCATATGCTTGGCTGCATCTTCATTTGCAGCTCCCCCGAATTGGTTCCTCTCAACCAAGTTGATATAAGAAGGCTTTGGTTCGAATTTTCTATCTGCTCCCGGTAATTCGAATCCCTTATATAGATTCGCAGCTGTCGGCTCAGAGTGACTTGCAATACTCGCTTCTTCAGCCATCTCTAGAAAATCTTGAGAAGTGATGGTCTCAGCTGATGAAGTGGAAATAGGAGATTAATGTGGATACTCCTCAAACAGCTCGTTCTCGTAGTAACTACACAGAGTACTCAGCTCTTCCTCTGTTGGCAATATCCTAGATGATCATCTCAAGTCGCGCAAAGTCTTCTCAATCTCAGGATTGAACGGTAGTAATTCACCACCTTGTGACCTGCGCATAAGACGAAACTACAAAAAGAATATGAGAATAGTTTAAGGAACGAATGTCCCTTAAACTAAGAAACAGACTAAAATAAAACAACTAAAAATTAGAGCAATTGCCTCCCCAGCAACGGCGCCAAAATTTGATGCCCGTCGTTGTGTGCACCAAAGATAAATTTATAATTCCTAACTACAACTATAGATAGCGGTAGCAGGGTCGAACCACAGAGAGGCAGATGTAATTATTAGTTGTCTAATTCTAGTCTAGGGTAACAAATGTGGGGGTTTTGATTTGATTTGGTCTATAACTAATGGCAATAAAAGACAGTAAGCTAAATAAACGGATGAAAACGAGAATTAAAAGGGTTCTAAGATGGTCGGTTCACTATAGTTTCGGCGGCAGTATACTAGGTAGGTCTAAAACAAACACGTGAGACAGGAAAATAAGAAATCCTCTCGGTCCAGTCTTAACAAGTAGCATCTTTCGATCTCGCTACAGGTCCCTAATATCACTAGTACTGACTCTCGTCCTGAAAAGTGACTAAAAGCCTAAACTTTACCTATCTTTCGATCTTAGCATAGTTAGTCATTTTAGTTGGTAGTCTAACAACCTTCCCTATCTTTCGATCTAATGGGTCAGTCATTTACTAAGCATTCAACTAGTCGCGTGCACTCGATTCGTCAAATATAGAATTTAAATCAATTAAAACGAAGACAATCTCAGCATGGCCAGTCGATCGACCAGGGAACCCAGTCGATCGACCGGCGTGCGATTTCAGGTCATACTAATTCTAATGCCGCCTAACCTACAGATTCCCTACATCCTAGCACGAATAATTTAGCTACTCATACTAGGAATAATAACAACAATAAGATTAACGAAATAAACTACTGAATTCATGGTTGAAATAATTAAACGAGCATATAACATAAAACGATAATTCCGGCTTTGGGAGATCTAACCTAGCAATTTCTATACTACGAATGATAATAAAGAAATAATACTGAAATAATGGAACAAAGGAATACCAGTAGAAGAATTGCAGGAAGGAGATCAGAAACACGAACGAAAGGAATTTTATTGAATGATTAAACTCGAAAACCAAACCCTAATTATTTCCTAAAAACTGAATGCTAAAACTTGAATAGAAAACTCAATGATAAACTGAATGCCTAATCTGAATAACCTAGGTTACGTTATATAGGAATATACATAACTTTATTCCAAAACCTAACACACCATGGGCTTTTAAATTCTCGATCTTCTTATTCACGTCAGAATAGCGGCTTGGTCGATCGACCACACAAGGCAGTCGATCGACTGCTCTTCGCTAAATAGTAGCTACTGGAACTCGTGGGTTGGTCGATCGACTAAGGGCAGCGGTCGATCGACTAAAGTAGCTGATACTTGACTACTAAATTCTCGTGGATTTGTCTTTCGGGCCTCGAAATGCGCACCAAGTTCGTTTCTTGAGTAAATACTTCACGTCAAATGCAATGCAAGGTACTCGGGGACGGATTTAGCTTGATTTCCACTCATTTCCGCATAAATCTGCAATATTACATAAAAATACGAAAGTAGACGAAATGGGGCAAATAGTGGCATAAAACTACACAATTAAGCTCTGAAATGCGTGTAAAATGAGGTGTAAAACATCATATAAAAGGCACGCATCAACGAGTACTTGGCCTAGACATCCTCGAAAGTGTGGCATGGATACTTTGTCAGTTTACTGAAGAGTTTAGTATTGCCCAATAATCATTGCATGAACGCTTCTACAAAGTTTCCATGTCACACCTAGAGTTGGGCACCGGGCCGAACCGGACTGGAACCGGAATCTAAAAAAATAATGGGCCGGAGATCGGACCGGAATTAAAAATTTCGACCAGAAAAATTCCTGTCCAAGACCGGACCAGACCGGTTGGACCGAAATTATTTTTACATACCCTCTTTTTCAAATTCCAGTCCAAAAAAACAGACCGTTTGGACCAGAATGGACCGGTTGGACAGGATTAAATAGACGTACACATGTTTTTAATATAATATTTACAAAAATACCATAATTCAGGTCTTTCCGATCCGGACCGGAAAATTTAAGTCCAAGACCGGACCCGACCGGAAACCACAATCTTTAATTCTGGTTCCGGTCCGGTTGATTCCGGACCGGATTATGTCCATCCCTAGTCACACCTACAAATGGATACTTTCTACTTGTTGAACCTATTCAGATAAGTCTTTAGACACTCTTGTGGTTTCTGGGTAAACCATGTAAAGATTGTTGGTTCTCTTCTCCAACTCTCTACTGCTCGCGAAAGTGTTAATCAAGTTAACAAAGGACTTAATATTGTCATTTGGTATTATGATGTACCACTGCAGTGTTGGTTCAACCAAGGTTGATCCAAACTTTTCACACATGCATACCTGCTTCTTATCTCTAAAGATAGATGTCGAGAGGATCTTATACTTATACTAGGCTACATGATTTGCATATGGAACTGAAGCCCATCACAAATTTTCATAGTAGGGCCACAAATTTCTTTGGGAGATCAATCAATGCGATCTCATTAGCAAAGGGCTAATCAGCATAACTTTTAAAATTCGCTCTCACCAGATTAGAGGTCACGCCTGGTATTTTGCCCATCTTTTCATGGTATTTTTTAATCTCTTGGACCATAGCTATTATAACGGGTTGCTCCATTTTTATCAGAAGTTTTTTTCTTCTCATTTTCATCTGGAATTTTGCTTTCTTCCACATTTTCAATGGTTTTGCTTTTCTTGGTAGAGGTAGGACTCCTAAAATTGAAAAAAATCTAAGCTCTTGATCATAGAAGATAATGGTTTTCAATGCTTAATCACAAAATTGGAAGCTTGAGAAATTCTTAGTCGTTACTTGAAGGTTTGATTCAAATTCTTCCAGCCTCTAAAACTCAACTTCACTTTAAGCCCTATTTTGTTTTAGGCTTTGCATTTCTGCAAATTGTCTTTTTATTTTCCCTATTTTTTATTCAACAGTAAGATTTTCCATCGAAAAAAGGCTCTTACGAATGGGATTAAGTTGTGCGGGTGAAAAAAAATTATGAACTAAATTCCCCACAGTGAGCGCTAAACTGTTAAAAGGATTTTTTGTGTAAAGATAAGATATACCACTAAATATGTAGTTGGATTAATTCATTCGCTATTAATATTAATATTGTGCAGGAATGAATGACAAACAAGAATAAGTAAATAAGACAAAAGAATAAACATACAAGAGTTTCAATTAGTCTTCCTTGTGACGGATATATACGTCACAAAGTTGCAACGGGTCGGATAGTACCGTATTATTGCGAAATAATACATATAGTGTAGCGCATGGGAAAGTGTACGCATGTGTAATGTAAATGTGGTAGAAAATGAGGATGATTTGACATTGTGGAATTAAATATGATTTATTAGTTTCCCAATAACCAATAATCACCACACAAAATCAAAATATCACGCATTCAACCGTCTCATTTACTCTCTTTTCAAATTCTTTCTTTCACCTTCTCTCTCAACAAACTCGCTCTAATTTCAAATTTTATGGATAAAAAACGCTAATAATTTAGCACAAACCCAAACATTTAAACAAAAAATTAGTAACATGGTAAAGAAGACAACAACAACAAAAAAGGGGCGACAACTAAGAAGATTACTAGAGAGACAAATGCAAGCGGCGATGTCGGAGGAAGTATTATCATTTTCATAGATTCTTATTGATTTTAGGGTTTTTCATTGATTGTCATTGATTTTTTTTTTCATTATTTTTTAAACACATGCAAGTGATTTTTCAGTTTGTTTTTAGGGTTTATCATTGATTGTCATTGATTGTTTTTATTTTCATTGATTTTCATGGATTCTGACTGTTTTTCATTGATTTTTTTCAGTTTATAATATGTCGTGTATTTGGTTAAAAATGTAGGTAGGTAACATTATTTTATTAAAAATAGGTACTTGTTATATATTTGAGCAATATGTAATTTGTAACCACTTTAAACTTATTGTTGTATAGTTGGGTTGGTTACAAAATGACTTAAAATGTTAACATTTTTTTGACGTTTCATAACTTGTGAATTTGGTTCAAAATGTAGGTAGGTAACATTGTTTGTTAAAAATAGGTCACAAACTAATTTAAAAGTTTTACATTTTCTGTATATTGCATAACTTAACTTGTGTTGGCATTGGTTAAAAATGTAGGTAGGTAACATTATTTGTTAAAATAGGTACTTGTTATGTATTTGTGTAATATGTAATTTGTAACCACTTTAAACTTCATTGTTGTATAGTTGGATGGGTTACAAACTGACTTAAAATGTTAACATTTTTTTTTATGATTCATAACTTCAATTGTTGTGAGTTATGTTCAAAATGTAGGTAGGTAACATGTTTACTAAAAATAGATAGTTGTTATGTATTTGGGTAATATGTAATTTATAATCATTTTAGATATCATTGTTGTATAGTTGAAATGGTCACAAACTAAACGTTATCAATTACAGATTTTTTATGTTTCATGACTTAAACTATCGTATTTTGATATTGTTAAATTGGTGTATTCATTTTGGTGATGTTAGATGCTGAACAAGTTGTGACAAATGAGCCGATTAAGCTATCAAAGGCTCAAGAAATGAAGAAAGTTGTGGCGGGAAAAGAGAAAGGAAAGGAAAGGTTGTGGCTGAAGAGGAAGATATTAATATGGTGAAGTCGCCGTCGTTTGACCTCGGGCTTGATGATATTGGCGGTCCAACTCAGCCAGACTTACACTCGCACCAGAGGCAGAAAGGCCACCAGCAAGCAACAGTAGTTCGGTGTTTGGGTGGTTTATTTTGAACACGATGTTATGGCCTTATTTGAACATCGTTTGCGGCCTTCTTTTGGACATGGATTGTGATTATGTTAATATGTATGTAAACTTATGAATCGTTTATAGCCTTATTTAGGACATCTTTTAGGTTGTATTAAACTAAATAACACATGTATGTTAAATGTAATTTGGGAATTTACTTTTCCACAACTGTTCCCACAAATTGACAATATGTTAACTGTTTTGGTATTGTGACATTTTCTTAAAAAAATGTGGTAAAGTTGGACAGGAGCACAAATGTTCGCATTTTCGACAATTATGTTACCACTTCATAAATGGTGACATATTTTTCATGAATGACAACATGGCTTTTAAAGTTCAGTGCCATAAAAAATACATAGACTATTTGTTTACATATATGATAACATATCGTCCAAGGCTTAATACATTACATAACTTATATGATGTCATGTGCTATGAAATGGTGTCATTTTCTTCAAAAATGAGAACATAATAGGCAAAAGAACATAAACATAATGGTGGCATGAATTTTATTCAACGATTTGTTGACATACTTGTCCATAATTCGCAACATTATTACAAAATGATAAATGATTAACCACATATTGATTTCAAAGTGACAAATACTTGAGCACATGTATTTGGCATATCACTTAGTAAAAGGCCAAGCATATATTACTAACAATCTATTGAACCATGGGTGATTTTCAATCCCGTACTTTGTCGTCATTTTCAGCCATGTAGCTTCCTATTCGAATTTATTAGAGCAACCATTCAGGCATTTGTTGAACATATTCTGGAATGTCCTATCATGCTTTAAAGATCTAAAGTGCGAGATGGCATTATGTTGGATATGCCATTGACATAGCCTATGGCTCTATTTGGTAAAACTAACTGAAAAGGTAACTGAAAACTGAAAAACTAACTGAAACTTTAAAAGGTTACTGAAAAGATAGCTGAAAATTAGGAACTGATAAGGTAGCTGATTTTATAAGAAAATGTTTGGCAAATTAACTAAAAAGGTAACTGATTTTGATGAAATGACGCAAAAGGATGTGATAGTTATTTAATAGTATAGATTTAAAGAGTAAAAACGGAAAATCAAGCCAAATCAGGTACCTGAAATTTCAAATGCTGCTCGAGGTAGCATTTCATTTCAGGTAGCTTATTAGGTTAAATAAGCCACTTGCCAAACGCTTACAAAAAACTAAGGTACCTGAAATTTTGGTCAAATAAGCTACTTTGACTAAATCAGGTACCTAAAATGTCTTGCCAAACGGAGCCTATGACTGCTTTCTGGGTATATCTGCTCAGGAAATAAGACAATGTTACCATACCGAGCTCATATGTTTATAATTCCATAGTTGCTTTAAATGATTACTTATGTTCTACATATGGTGATATATTATAATTTAGCTCATCAGTTCATCAATATAATATGTCATCATATTTGAGATTATTGTAGACATTTGACTAATCAAATAACTTTATGTGAAACGGTTACATACACTACTGTTTTAATCTAATACTAGTATTGAAGTCAATAACTTCATCAGTTTAAAATGTGACCATATTTTCGATAAATGTTAACAATCGGTTAATCTAATAAGGTTATGTAAAAAATGATTAACATATAGTGACATATGTTTAACATATTGAAATTTAAGTAAACAAGTTCATTACTATCATATGTCACCATTCGTTGGATTATTGTTGACAATCAAATAATCTAATACGGTAATCTTAAATGGTAACATATTGTAATATCCGCCCTGTTAGGGACCCTTTGACTGACCCTTTGACCATAAGAGCCCTTAGTAGATATGGAAGTGAGAGTTGTATCACATTCTTTGTTGAATACTAGACTAAGTAAGTGTCACTCGGCCGAGTAACGTTGGTACTCGACCGAGTGTAGAATAATCGGCTGAGTATGTTCCATACTCGGCCGAGTATGCGTTCTGACAGCGTGTTATTATATAACATGGACGTTGCGACTTAATCCAGTTGGACGATACATTTCAGCATCTCTACCTAATTTCCTCTTTTTCTCAATTCTATCATATCTCTTTACCAGTCATGAGTAACCTTGAACACTAATCCGGTAAAGGAAATAGCTTATGTATCGAGTCATCGAGTCAGGTTGTCGCCGCCGTCGGCATCGGTTTGTTCGTCAAGGTGAGTTTGTGGATATTGGTTTATCATTTTATCTATCTTGATAGTTTAGTAATAGGACATAATCATGGTTGTATGGTAGGATGTGTATTCATGCTTGGCATGGTAGTTGGTTGATGCATTTCTATGAAATAGCGAAAATGTAGGGTTTTCCTACTCCGTACAGTTTATGATTGTTTTTCTTGTTGTAATTATTGTTATTGTTATTTTCTTATTGTGGGTACTTTGAGGAGTTGATTCAGTTACAGTACGGAGATGGTGTTGGTGATGTTGTTGTTGTTGGTTATATTGCTTGTGAAGCCATTGTCGGGAGATGTCTTCACCACCATGTTCGCCCCTTGTGGCTCCCATCATAGCGGGACGTGCACATTAATGATCTACGTTCGCTTGTTGCGATAAGCGCGGCTTAGGTGGGCAAGGCTGCGGACCCCCATTGGCGGTGTTGGTTACTATTTGCGATGGGTACCATGGGATTCTTTTTGGTTGGAGTGGTGGAGTTTGGCAATCGTTGGTTGAGTTGTTTTATAATGTTGAGTTACTTTATTCTTCTATCTTTATATCCTGTTACAGACTTATGTGGTGTGTTTGTGTATTTCTTCTCTTTGTCTGTGTCTGCGGTGATCCATTTGATATTGTCGGGAAATGGTGAGCAGTGAGACTTTTCAGGTTGCTATGATTGCTGTTTGGTTGTAGCTACGGGGTTGGAGTGATCACATGACATAAAGTTGGAGTCGATAGTAGTTCACCACTTGTACTTTCTTTTAGTGCCATACTTAGTTCTTTGTCTTTTGTTTCTGCTGTAATTAGTAAAGAGATAATTAATTGTTCTGTTATGGTCTACTTAATATACATACCTCGGGCAACCGAGATGGTAACGCCCTTACTTATTGGGAAAGGTCTTGTTAAAGCTCCTTGGTAAGTGGGGGTGTTATAAAGTGGTATTAGAGCGACAATTTTGGAACCTGAACCAATGAACCAATCGAATGTAGGGTGTCAAATTAAAATGAACCTGGTGTATGTGTATTGGGAGCCCTCTTATGTCGGTTTTTGGTGAGAAGGCGCCCTCATCTCAGAATTATGGCCCCAACATGCTTAAGCCAGCAACTTCGCGTGGGGTAAATGCGTGAGAATATGTATGTATGCTGGTTGTGGAATGTGTGATCATGTTGGGTTTCATACTGTATCTTGGTATAAGGTTGGAACGGTTATGATGCAAGAGATAGTATGTGGTTGTGCACTTTTACGAGATTGTATGGTTAGTTTGAAGTTTTACATCGGTGGCTGTGATAAAAGGGGGAACGGTGAATGATAATTGTATGGTACATGAATGTGTTTATATTATGTGTGGATGACATGTGATATTGTTTCATGAAGTACTTAAGTGAATACTTGTATGCATACGACATCGTGGGTAATTTAATCAAGCTTGATTCTTATTGTATGTGCGTAATTACATGGTGTGTTACATAGTGTGTGATAGAAATAGGGACGATTATATTAAAATTGACAAACTTCGTTATCAATTCAAGGTACTCAACCGAGTACATAGGGTACTCGACCGAGTACGCCTTACTCGATCGAGCACTTTTGCACTCGGCCGAGTACTCAGAAAACAGTAGCTGCTATATTTTGCAAATCCTAAGTACTCAACCGAGTAAGTCCAGTACTCGACCGAGTACGCCTATTTTCGGCCGGTTCAGCGATAGAAATTCCGGAACAATATAAACACACACACCCCGCATTATTTCTACTACTCTTTCTAAATCACTCAAAGTCTCTCAAAGTTTTTTCTCAGCTCCCAACAAAAACCCTTGGTGATTTTGCTATTTTACTCTTGGATTTATCCTCTTAACTTGCTCTTCATTCAATCAACTTTCCCATTTAAGGTAATGCATCTTTAAGCTTCTTATTTCCAATTAATTGAATATGTAAGGTTACTCAAATCTGAAAGTTTTGATCTTTAAATTCATATAATCATGTTTAAATATTGGTAATTGGTAGTAAGTGCTCCAAATAATCGGTTTGTATGCGAACAAGAAGATTTTTAAGCTCAAAATCCACAATTTGGTACCGGAAATTTTCTAGGGTTTGTCCCAAACTTTTGATTTTCATCACTTTAATTCCTTATAGGATGCTTATAGAAGTTCAACTGGTTTTAATAATGCTCTACCAAATGATTACCTTGTCTATTTTGATATAAAAATCCGTCTTAAACTTCGTCTTAAAAGAGAACAAATCTGAAATTTTCATCTTGATAATGCGTGAATTCCGGGAATTTCTTGTTGAACATGTATTCTTGCAGCATGCCGAAAGCTAGAGCACCCGCTAATAAGCGTACCCGCGCCAATACCGCGGTGGAGCAAGGACAGGCGAGTGAGGAGTCACTTGTTCCTCCGGTTGACCAATATCATACGGTAACCTTTGCAGCTTTTGAATAACACACTGCTTTTTTCACTTTAATTGGACGTACTATGAGACCAGCCCGTTGTGTGGATCCGGGTATTTTGAAAGATTTGGGAATTGAGTCGGATATAACTCATATATTCGACATTTTGGATTTTGAGGGGTTGTATCATCTTGGAAAAAGTCTTACCCTTTCCTTACTTTATTATTCTTGATTTCATTTAAGTATGATGTGGGAAGAAAGACCATCCCCTTCCGTCTTATGAAGACCGACATTTCTTTGACCCTTGACAAGTTTGCTGAGCATTTGGGGTTAGAACCCGAGAAGGAGTGGGTACTTGAGTGATGTGACGAGTGAGAGAGGGGCTCCTAGTTACCTTCCTTACATTACAGGCCGACCGGCCCCTAGTTCTAGTGCCATGTTGATTAATAATGTTCAACATGTGTCCCTTCGCATTTTCTTAAGGATGATGACATGTCTATTGTATGGCCGAAGTGATGTGAGCAAACTTAACACCCATGAGGTTATGCTCTTGATGTCCTACCTTACCCCTTCTGGAGGGAACGTTTTTACTACAATACTCACTGTCGTAAGTCTATC
This sequence comes from Silene latifolia, assembly GCF_048544455.1. NCBI lineage: Eukaryota > Viridiplantae > Streptophyta > Magnoliopsida > Caryophyllales > Caryophyllaceae > Silene > Silene latifolia. The sequence goes on along the minus strand of NC_133531.1, from coordinate 89,883,070 downwards.
AAAAATAAACTAACTGGTCTCTAACTAATATAGCTAGGGAAGTCGGGATCATAACCACAGGGAGACTTTTAGCGTTCTACTTGTCAAATTAAGTATGTCTAAGTAACCAAATGGGGTTTGTTTATTTTGTCACTAAACTAAAACAATTAAATAAAAAGGATTAAAAAGAGAAATAGAGTTGAGAGTAATTTAAGGGAAAAGAGCTAGGACATCGGGTCACCATAGAATATGCAACAGTCAAGTCTAAGGTCAAGGGTCAGACATAAGACTGTCTGCAGGGTAATGAAAAGGTCCTCTCGGTCCGCTTTTCGCCCTAGAATGCTTCTAACGGGCTCTCGCAACTTATTAGGGCACTCTATTGTTTGTAGCAGGTCTAACTCTCACCAGGCTTTCGATCTTAGGTCGGAGTTTACCTGATCAATTAAGTAGTTACGTGCACTTAACCAATCAATCGCAATTATTTGCTACAATTAACAATACAGAAACAATAATTATGCCAGATCCAAAACCAAATATAAGACCATCACAAATTCATGGCTCCCCTAATCCTAGTAAGGGGGAAATTAGCTACTCATAATGAAAATAACAAATTCAATAACAATTGATGAAATTAAAAGAGAATCTATGTTGAGAAGGGGATAAAAGGAATTAAACATAAAATTAATACTAATAAGAGAGAAATAGAGAACAAGCCAAGTTGATAAATATAAACGAAAGACTAATTTAAATTACCAATCATCCGACTAGCAAAAGAAGAAGAGATAAATTGCAAAGTTTTTAGATCTAAAAAGTTTTAGAAGAGAATTACGTAACAAAGGTTTGTAGCCATCAAAGGTATGAAAGATGACCTAATAAAAAGATTACAAGAGCTTTTATACTAAATCCCAAATAAAAGAAATAAACTAAGTGAAGGAACCCGTCTGATCCGTGCTATGTGTCGATCGACATTGAGTATATGGTCTATCTACAATGAGTGTATGGTCGATAGACAATTTAAGCTTGGTCGATCGACATTGATCTTGTGTCAATCGACAATGACTGAAGCTCTCCAAAATGCTCTTCCTGTGTCGATTGAGGACTGTCTATTGACATAAAGCACTAATGGTCGATCGACATTGAGCACTTGTCGATCGACAATGAGCAAACAACTCCCTAGCAAAGAGAGTTGTGTCTAACGAGCTATGTCTAACGACATATGACCCTCTGTCTATCGACAGGAGCAGCACGTCGATAGACAGCATGTATAAAACTTCAATCCTCGCTCTCCTAAGCTCGTCTAAGCTCCTGTAAACTTCCCACTTGTTCCAATATCGGACGGATTCGGCTTCTAAATGCACAAACGAGTCTCAAACCTGCAAGAGATCTAAATAATCATATAAGATCATAGAAATGCGTGCCAAACATGTGAATAAACACATACAAAAGACACGCATCAAACCTACCCAAACCAAACCATTTCTTGTCCCTAAGCAATAAATAGACACAATACACAGAAAGGGAACTAATGGAGGGGCATATAACTCAGAGCTAGCTATACAAAAGACTCGTCAAACCAAAATAATGCAAGAGACCATCCATGCTAAGGAATGAATTCCAAAGCTATAAAGCACAAAAATCCAAATCCAAACAAGTTAAACTAATGACCGAAAACTACCAAACCGTCGGCCTTGCAAGATCATCTATGTCGGACTCTCACGAGTCACTCGTCTCCCATTCAAGAACATGGTGAATACAAATTTTATAAGAGAGAAGGAAAATAGTCACTCACCTAACTACGACCTACAAGAGCATGCATGAAATCTAACATGATAGATGTCTCTCGCTACCGTACACATATACTCCGACCAAACAAGGTCCATAACACATGCCGAGGTCTTATATATAAATGTGAGGTGAGGTAATTGGGTAAGAAGGGGCACAATAGTTTGGATATGTGGAGGTAAAATCCAAGCTAGCACCGAACACAGCCAAAAATAACAATATTCCACTTATAAACCAACATGAAGAATTAAGCACAGTGCTAAGTGCGGCATAAACTCGTTCACAGCCACAACAATACTCCTCAAATTATGAATAGGATGAATATAGGAGTAATATAAAATTTCCATCTTTTTTTTTCTTTTCAACTTCCTTCTAATATCCATCGCAATAGCAATAAAATTGACCACAATATAACTTCCAAACTTACCAACAAGACTAGCTTGACAAGGGTAGGCCATATAGGAATGTAATTGAATAAATGGGTCAAAATAAGGCAAATTTGGGTAATGTGAGGCTAATAGGGGTAAAGCATAAAGGAAGAGTCGCCTCTCTATATGTGTCACCGCCACAAACCCGAGTGTATGTAGGCAATAAGAGACAAATTTCATGCTTATGCAATTTGATGTTACATGCTATGTAAGGAGTACTACTCACATCCTAATGAAACCGGTCATGAATGTCACCAGTTTATAAAGCTCTAAATCTTAGAATGTATAGTAGATTGTCAACAAGTAGGTCAAGTCTATTCGTTTGGTAGAATTTATCAAAAACTCGTAATAAAAGCAAATGAATTTATCAAAATAGGGTGTGAAACGAGGCAAGGCTTAAACGAGCTAGCAAAAGTATAAAAGCAATTTCATCATCATTACATAACCACTCCGACTCGACCTAAGACTCTACCTAAATGAAAACTAAATGCAAACATGTTTTTGTATTTTTTTGGAATTTTTCAATTTTTTTTTTAAATAAATGCATGCAGAAATGCAAGAAATATGCATAAGGATGCAACACAGACATATGTATACCCTCCCCAAACAAAATCACATATTGCCCTCATTGTGTTCAGCAAACAATCAACAGCATCAACATATAGGGGATAAGATATACGAACAAAATGAATGGAAATGAATATAAATGAGGGAAGAAGAACTCACAATTATTGCAAAACGGACCTCCCCAAAACAGCATCAAACATAGAGAGGTCGTGGCCAGCTGCCACCAATCAACACACGTAAAGGTCGGGTCTTCAGCATCAAACTCTATCACGCATATAAGGATCTGCGTGACACTCAGATGAAAAATTAGTCTCTTTCCAAAAATTATATTCATATGAAGTTATAATAACATACTAATTAAAACTAAATTAAAGCACACTTTTACAAAGGTTTTACAACCCGTGTTGCCTCCCGATCAACGCTGGTTTATATGGTCCCGCTCGAACTCTGTCACCTCATTTACCAAAACAACTAAGCATCCCACAACATGGCTGCTGACTGAATGAAGTACTCTCAGCATTCTTTATCTTGGCCATAGGCCACCACATTACCTTGTTTTCAGAAACAAAAGAGCATACCGTCGCACAGGCTACCTCACTACACTTAACCCTCGGGCATCCCTTCTTTGCACGTGGCACTAAATTTCCTGGCATTCCGCCATAAGCAACACCTCCACCTTTAGCAACTACACCAAATTCACCAAGTCCATCTCCCGAACCCTCATGGTGACTCAACCTGTCATGTCCTTCAGAAAGAGAAACAGAAGCATGGTCCTCTTTCTTACTCCCAACATGGGGCGGAGGTGTCACAGCAATAGCAAAACATGACTCAACTGTGTGACTATCAGCTACCCTGTCAGATTCTACAGGGGAAACAGCATGGCAAGGTACAACTTTCATAGGTGCCCTACGGACACTGGACTGGGTTTATGTCAATTTCTCAGTCCCGACTTTAAATGTCAAAGTTCTCGCTCCTACGTCAATTATTACATCAGCAGTGTGAAAAAAATGGTCTCTCTAAGATAATTGGGGTATGAGTATCCTCATAAATGTCCAACGCAATGAAATCAATGGGTATAAAGAACTTCCCAACCCGCACAGGAACACCTTCTATGATCCCCAAGGGACGTGAGAAGGAACGGTCTACCATCTGGACAGTCATATTGGTGTATTTAAACTCAGTCAAACCTATCGTTTTAGCTAAAGACAAAGGTAAGACATTGACAATGGCACCCAAATCACATAAAGCATTATCTATAGTATGGGTGCCTATAGAACAGGGGGCAGAGAAACTACCTGGGTCAGCTAATTTAGGTGGAGACTTGTTTTGTAGGAGTGCATTACACTCCTCGGTAAAGGCAATGGTCTCCACCTCATTAAAACTTCTCTTTCGAGTCAAAATTTCTTTCATAAACTTAGCATAAGAAGGTATCTGAGTAATGAGTTCTGTGAATGGAACAGATACCTAGAGATTCTTGACAAGCTTCAAAAACTTCCCGAATTGCTGCTCAATATTGGTATTCAGCTGTCGGGCTGGAAATGGGGGCTTAATCATAATTGGTGGCTCCACAGCTTTCTTCTCTTTATCAGAATTTGACTTCTTAGCAGTATTAGAAGTCGAATCATCAGTAATAGGCAAGGGATCAGCAATCTTTTCATTAACATTAACATCTAACTCTCCATTAACCAAGTCAGCACCATCTCTAGACATCTCTGGTCTATCATAAGTGAAACCATTCCTTAGGTGGATAGTATTAACCTAATTTCCTTTCTCTCCCAATTCTCTCATCTCTCTTTACCAGTCATGAGTAACCTTGGACACTAATGCGGGAAGGGAAGTAGCTTATGCATGGAGTCATCGAGTCGGGTTCGCCGCCGTCGGCATCTTTTTGTTCATCAAGGTGAGTTTATGGATATTTGTTTATTGTTTTGTCTATCTTGATAATTTAGTAATAGGACATAATCATGGTTGTAGGGTAGGATGTAGATTCATGCTTGGCATGGTAGTTGGTTGATGCGTTTCTATGGAATAGCAAAAATGTAAGGTTTCCCTACTCAGTACAGTTTATAATTGTTTGCCTTGTTCTGATTATTGTTATTGTTATTATCTTATTGTGGGTACTTTAAGGAGTTGATTCAGTTACAGTACGGAGATGGTGTTGGTGATGTTGTTGTTGTTATTGATATTGATTGTGAAGCCGTTGTCGGGAGATGATCTTCACCCCAATGTTCGCCCCTTGTGGCTCCCGTCACGCGGAGATGTGCACATTAATGATATGGGTTCGTTCGTTGCAATGAGCAGGGCTTAGGTGAGCAAGGCTGCAGTTCCCCATTGGCGGTGTTGGTTACCTGTTGCGACAGGTACCATTAGATTCTATGTGGTTGGAGTGGTGGAGTTCGGCAATCGTTGGTTAAGTTTTTTTATTATGTTTAGTTACTTTTTTTCTTCTGTCTTTATATCCTGTTACAAACTTGTGTGGTGTGTTTGTGTGTTTCTTCTCTTTGTCTGTGTCTGCTGTGATCCATTTGATATTCCCGGCAAATGGTGAGCAGTTAGACTTTTCAGGTTGTTATGGTTCTTTGTCAGTTTGTAGGCTGCAGAGTTGGAGTGATCGCATGACATAAAGTTGGAATCGATAGTACTTCACCACTTGTACTTTCTTTTAGTGTCATAGTTAGTTCTTTGTCTTTTGTTTCTGCTGTAATTTGTAAAGAGATAATTAATTGTTCTGTTATGATCTACTTGATATAATTACCTCGGGCAACTGAGATGGTAATGCCCTTACTTATTGGGGAAGATGTTGTTAAGGCTCCTTGGTAACTAGGGATGTTACACATATAGTGATATATTAACATAACTATTGCTCAGAACCCATGACAGGGTGACAATGGCACTATAAGTAAAGACATTAATGTGATACATGACAACATGTGCCTTTAAATAATCTGTAAGTAAATATAGATATTCCTTATTTTCGAACATATAGATGTCTATTCAAACATTTATACTACACTGAGAAACCTATACACCGATATTCAAGCTTTATATTCTATGAGATGACAACAAATTATTCACTCATTAACAACATCAATAATACCATAGAAAATCTTATTATTTGATTTTTGTGTTAAGAAATTCTATGATAATAGAAATAATAATAATACTGATAATATGCTCTAAGAAAATCTACGTTCTGAATAAAATAAATGCCATAAGAATACATACCTTTACTCATCGTGTTTTTCGTCAAAGGTTGATGAATTATGACATTATCACCATTATTATCGTCCATTGTTTGATGAATTAGGGCACAGTCAATTACGTCACCATCAGCTATGCCGACGTCCGCCATGTTCCTTTTTAACAAATTTTTTGAATGTTAAATTGCCATTTTTAGGAGATTTCAGATGAGAAAATGATATTTTTTAGAGAAAAAATGGATAGAAAATGGGTGGTAAAAGTTTGAGAGGTTGTTAAGCGTGCATCAAAAGATGGAGGTGATGTTGCTGAATGAAACAGTAGAAAGAAGGAGACCATTAAATGTTTGGAGTTTAATGCTAATTATTGGCATTAAAGTAATGGGGCAAGTACAAATTGGAAATAAAATATTTCTAAGGTACAACACAATAACCAAAAAAAGCCGGCTAATTCATTTCCCACTTGACTTACATACCCGGTACCACATCAAAGCAATATGGTAAATATTTGGCCCATCGCAAGTAGCTTGCGATGGGTATCTCCGTCACAAATGAGAGTTTGTGCAACAGTTTTTATGGGAAACCCTTAAATCAGAATAAAATCACAAGGCATCAAGTCAGAACTCAGTTACACTAATAATATGTACTCCCTCCAATTCAGCTTAAAGTTCTCTCTTTCCTTATTCGTGGTAATCACGTTTTGTTCCCTCTTTCTTTATTTGGCAAGTTTTTGGGTAGCGAAATGACCAACTTGTCCTTATTGCTTTTTCTTATTTACACAATATGCCACGCACTTGGCCCACAACTTTCACACTAACAAAATCTAATTACCCTATCCCAATACTACTTTGGACCTCCTAATTAACTCAGCCCACTAACTAACCCATACATAACCGTAATCTTACCCGCCTCTTCCTTATGAAAAACCCTAAAGTCTCTTCCCTCATTCATCTTGTTCATCTGCCTCTTTCCCTCACCCTCAATCTCTCCGCCTATTCTTCATAATCTTCATCTTTACATAAAAAAAAAAAATCTGAGACTCATTCCCTGTAGCACCCCCTCTTACCCGGCCAAGGTAATTGGGAGATGTTACCTTCTCGGTTTCCCGAGGCAGTGAATCGGAGATACAATAAAGAAACATTTATTATAAATGACAGGTTTAGTGATTACAAACCATTAACTAATGAATAAAATACAACTCATGGTTACTATACTCATCTAACTATACTCGTCTTGTGACTCATCACGCTCGTCCCGTCTCCCGCGTACTATCCAAACCATTTGTACCTAACATGCTCCTCATATGACCAAAGGATATCATATGAATCGACATAGGCCACCCCAAAAGAGACAGGTGACAAATACACAGACACAACAAACGTCAGTTTCAATAAACAAATAAATTGCAACACGGCTCAATTGGGTGAATATGCAACATGACTACTAATATGAATAAACCACTATAAACAACCACCACCATGGTAACGGGACACGCCCAGACATACCGACAACCACACTAGTACCGGGAGACGCCCATACCGATAAGCACACTGGTACCGGGACACGCCCGGATATACCGATAATCACAAACAGGTACCGGGACATGCCCAGACGTACCAGGTCTGTAAGCCATCCGGATCCCCTGCCAAACGTCGTGTCTCAACCAAACGAGTCCCTCCGTAACTCAAGCCATCAATGTGCACATCCCTCTTGGAGTGGGAAGCTCCAAGAGGCGACTTAAGCGCAAGACGGTTTCCCAACCGTCTTACGTCTCCTCAATAACCAAGTAACACCACCATTTATCTCCAACACAACACAACAATGACCATACATGGAAAATGCAACACAATACCAATTATATGACTCATCATGAACTCAATCGCAACATATCATGGATAAAACTTCCTCAAAGACCAACTTGTTATCCCAATCGACTCATACATAAAATGATGATGCAAGACACATAAATATGCACACAAAAATATTGAAAACGAGTAGGATAAACCTACCTTTTAGCATAATCCATAAGCTAATCCAAGACAACAAGAATCCATCTCATAAAAATGTCTCAACCTACAATAATCACATAACAACTATCATAATACATCCAAATCTATTATAAAATATAAAATCCCTTATTATTACCCTAAAGTTACCCATAAACACATACTAATTGTTAATTAATCAACCAAATTGAAAACCCCCAAAAGTTAGGGTTCATAAGACTGGAAAAGGGTAGATGTTAACTCACAAATCATGAGGAAGGAAGGAGGAAGGTGAGAAATCCACTAAACCAAGCTTTGATCCCCAAATATGGTGTTTGTGAGGGTTTTAGAGAAAAGGGAGAGAGTTTGGACGGATAAGGAGGAAGGTGGAAAATAATTTTAGGGTTAGGGTAGAAAGGGATTAATCCCGTGTTCTAAAAACAGCGGCACTCGATCGAGTGGTGATTCCACTCGGTCGAGTTTCGCTCACTCGGTCGATTTTCGCTCACTCGGTCGAGTTTCACTCACTCGGTCGAGTGCGACGCGGTTCTCAACAATGACCAGTTTCGTAAAAAAGTCATATCTCACTCGTTTCTTGGTCATTTTGGGCGTGTGACCTACCGTTGGAATCGTAAGAGAACAAGCTATTACCTTCAAATATAATCACATCAATAACATGTCTGGATCTCAAGTTATGATATTTTTATGGCGACCCTTCTATAGGCGGACATTATAACAACTCCACTAAGTCTAGTATTGGTTATACTCGGTCCACTTGGTCTACTCGGTCGAGTGAACGCCTTAGAAACTACGAGGTATTACAATCTTCCCTCCTTATAAAGAACTTTGTCCCCGAAGTTCACCTCACTTTCTCATTTCCTCAAATCTCATGCATTCTCTCGCACCTCACATGTTTATCAACCGTATACGCTCTTATTAACATCACACTCATCCCAGAGTTCTTCACTCAATTATCACTACTTCTCACATTCTGTACTTTCTCTTTCCTAGGTTTCCTAATTATTAAATCCACTCCCCCTAAATGAGAACTTCGACCCGAAGTTCAGCCATCAAACCTGATAATGATCTCATACACTCGTTACTAAATTCCACGAATAACTATGTTCAAGGTTCAACACTCTCTCTTACCTATTGCAACTCCATTATCAAGTCTCATAGAATCTTATGCCATTGCTATAATCCCACTCTAGAAGCCTCTTTAAGGGCCCCCCCACCTACAAGCCTCCCAAAGATCAAGCTCTAGGTCAAATCCATGATTCCCATCTATAATCCCATAACTAATTCCCAACTCATGTCGGTTATAAGTATACGTATCTATCACGGTGTATAACTCGATTATTATTACATATCTATATCACGTCAAATCTCATGCTTTCACATGTATGCACATCAATCACGAATATGCAGACTAAAAGAAACACTCAAATAATTTAATTTCTCGTTATGTGACTCAACCATATTCAACATTCCCATTTCCGGACATCATGCCACGCATATACCGCGTCAAATCCACCATTTGATCACACATGTGTTTCCATATCCGTTCCCATTCCTCATCAATACTTCCGCTCGTACGGAAGATCTCAATCTCTATCATGCAATGACCACTTTGTGACACATAACTTGCATTTTCCTCTTACTTGTACACAATAAAAATAAAATCACCTCAATTAACACAAAATCGAACAAGATTATCTCATCATTCTTGTCAACCAATTATAAATGTTAATTACCACTTTCATTTGAATTGCACTCTTAAATAGCAAAACTACCCAATATGATCAAACATAAATAATTCGCAACATATCACTTATCTAAGGTCCACATGTTCATCCAACGCGAGTCAACTAACATAAACCGCGATATGATGGTATACACCCAATATTTGGGTCAAGTATGAACAAAACAAGGGTCAAAGCAGGCCACTCGGTCGAGTATAGGCGGCCACTCGGCCGAGTAGGTGACCACTCGGTCGAGTACATGGTTAACTAGGTCGCGTGTCACATGGGGCAGAATGTTTTCATTCTCAACTCGGTTCCAAACTTCTCTATTTCGTTACACAAATGCTAATAGACTCCGATGGTGACTAATACATCACCAAATAACCTAATTAAAACAAACGCACGGCCTTATGGCAATTATTACAACCCAACTAAAACAAAACATGATACAACATGGTATTAATACCACCTAAGACAATAAGAGCATTTAAACTCAACCAAATACTATAACAAACTCACGGTGTATACCATGGACGCTTTACTTGAGGACCGGGAGGCAACTTTACAACAATATCTATACTACCACTCATAGGATCGGATTCCCACATAACCACTTTCACACTCACATACACCTACTCAAATTAAACGGTTACGCTCTATAACACGAATGATCAAATACATCAACAATATGATTGAATCCTCAAGAATTACACGTCACACTCTTACTTTCATGACCGTGAAAACCATTTTAGTAATACTAAATCCACCATCATATATCTCAATTATCAGTCAACCCAATTTAACATCTTATTTCACCCTTAGGTACCTCGATTACTTTCTCCTTTTTCCACCAAAATTTCCAAGCCATGTCAACCATAATATTCCTTAATATGCAACCCAAACCTCATTCACTGTCCATAAGTTCAAACACTCGGCAAATACTCAATCTAGATCACTCATTATCCACAATTACCTCATACAACTATCTCACTCAATTCTGAAACACCATATGCAAGCTAAAGTCACTTCCTACTACCCCTACGTTCCAAACATGAACCATACACCTATCTACTTACACGGTTCAAATCCAACTTAAACGAAACTTAGAGTAATCCCAATAAAACACATGTTTCACACTCATAACTCTCAAATACCACACGACTCGTCACAAATTATTAACATTTGGCCAACTACCCTCATCAAAACTACCACTCAACAAATTATCTACCTGTCTTTACTCATCAAAACTATACGATCCAAAAAGGTAATCAAGGCATTGATCCATATATAAGCAAACAACACATTAATAACAAACATAGCAACACTACGAAACAATGAACTACGTTTTAAATACAAAATTTAAAACTTAATTTTATACACTATGGTACATATATATATATATATATATATATATATATATATATATATATATATATATATATATATATATATATATATATATATATATATATATATATATATATATAAAATGTTGGGCACAATTTAAAGGTGAGATTCTCGATTCAATACCATATGTAGCATTATTAACAAAATTGTAAGTTTGCGGCGCAATAAAACCAAGTATTAAGCACACAAAATCAAAATTTGAGCATCAACACTATATTTTCCACACATATCACCATTAACAATGGTTGGGGCACTAGGAGACACTTAAGCCATGTTTCAGTCATAAGAATCAAAATTTAGTGATGTACCCATGCAATCTCAAAAAGAGATTGGTCCACTTTTAAAACGAAAATTTCGATGTAAACTATGTTATTACATTGATACTCATAAAATTATTGCCTTAAAACACCGTTAAACCAAATTTAACATAAAAGAAGGAATCAAAGATTTGATCAAGATTTTAAGGCGGAATTACCAACTTAAGACAATACATAGTATTACTGATGGGCATGTCGTTGTGCGCCCTCAAACACATTTATACCCAACTAATAGCATAACAAGCAAGTCGGGGTCGAACCCAAAGGACGGGGGGTACTCAAATTGTTCAATCTAATTATAATTGCACTTAGAGTTGTCCCAATTGGTTGGGTTGAGATGGTTATCTAAACTACTAGGCAAGTGAAACAAAATAAGTAGATGAGAATGTAAACAATTGATAAAAGGTACTAGGGTGTCATGGGTTCATAGGGGATTCATGGTGAAAATCATAAAAACATGTTTACATAGATGCAAGCAATTATTGTTGTAGTGGAATCGAGTTAGTTTATGTCTTACAATCCCTAGGAAGATTTGAGTCCCGGAGCCGAGTCGGTCAAGACTGTACAACACCTATAAGTCGACTTTGTAACACCCCGATTTATAAAGGAGCCTCTAGCAAGACATTCCCTAATAAACCGGACTATTACCATCTCGGTTTCCCGAGGTAGTGAATAACAAATTAAACTCCAAGGCAAATTACATAATTTCTTTAACTTAACTTTTTTACAAAACCTCATTTACATCAAATTACAAAGAACTAACATAAATAAAAGTGAAAGTCTTCTAAATGATGATCTAGCTACTAAGTCTTCTGATCCAGTGTCTCACGCCCATCAAGCTCCCATCCTATCTCATAAACTTGTCAAGTCTGCTCGCCAATATTTGGGTCATCACAGGTGTTCACGAATACACAGGGTCAACCACGAGGTTGAGTAGGGAATACAATGAAACAACAAAATATGATATGCATGCTCCTCCGTCACCTCCACCTCCATCTCAACTCATATCTCATAACCCGTACAACCCAGCCATACCGATCCCCGGTAGACTATATATCGACCGTAGCCGATCGCATTTCGCTTGTTGAGGACACCAGGGCAAGTCCTGCAGAACCCGCCTGGGCCTTATCACAACATCATTATCACCACACCACGTCACCAAAACATCCTCAATCTCCAATGCATATGAATGCTCAAGAAATTAATGCAACACAATATGTATATCATTGAACTGGTAAATCATAGAATCATGCCAGTTACCGAATGTTGTGATAATATACTCAATACGATCAATTCAGTCAAGCACATTCCAGGATATGAATCATAACATGAATCAACAACCACGAATCACGTCAACGTTCACAGTTTGGTCATATGAAACACAAACAAGTCAACACAATTCAACAACAACGATAATAAATCAAGTGTATTTCCCTACCTTTTCGCAATCCAAGCACACAAGTAATCAATTATGATCCTTCACATATCCATCACCTACATAACATAATTATGTATAATTACCACCTACTCAATCAAATAATCATGCACATAACCTAGACTCATCATAACTTAATAGGAATATCAACTTAAAGAACAAACACGATTTTTCCTGATTTTCCAGCACATGACAGACTCGGAATAAAATACATAACTAATTCCAGAAAAATCAAATTGATACAAGGCCAATTGGATTAGAACCCCATGAGTCTTAGCTACAAATTATATCTAACGTGTTTTTCTCAAATTCCAAACTTATCAAGAGTTTTCAGACTGATTTCCAAAAACTGACAGAAACCGTCGCATAAAAAGTATTGATTCATAAAACGAGTTTAAAACATTATTTTGCATTAATTCCAAATCCTATTATCATCTAGACTATACAAAGATGATGTATGAAGAAGCCTAATAACTGATTCGACATAAAAATTAGGGTTTCAAATCATTTTCCACAACCAAATCAGATTCGCGGACTTTTCAGCGACATGTTCATAAATAAATCACCTAGGACAAACCATAAAGAATTTGACTACGATATTTTATATGCATAAACTAGATATCAAATAAACAGGACTCTCATTTCAAACTTTTTGAAGACGAACACTTTAAAACAGTATAAACAATGGAATAAAATCGACTTAAAAACAGGGAAATCGAATTAGGTTGGAATCGATGAGAAATCTTCAATCAAATGAAAGGCTCGACAATTCTTCTTCCTCTCCCTTTCTCTAGGTTTAGAAATGGTTTTATGAATGATAAAATGAAAAGAGGGGAGAGGGAGAGCGGCTCTTAGATTAGGTTTAGGGTAAATGGTGGTTACATGTTCCGGGTAGGGCAAATGGGTTAAACGGGTATGGTCGTTGGGTAAATGTAGATGGGTAATTCTTGACCCAAAAGACAAAATGTGATGTAGCCCGACTCAACATATACGATATAAACTCGACTTAATAACATTCACGATATTACGATGCAACCAATATAAAATGTATAATACTAATATATAATAATATCCGTTTAATCGATTATATAAAATACGGGGTATTACAGTCTACCCTCCTTAAAAGAAACTTCGTCCCGAAGTTTACCCTCTCTACCAACCAACGCAAACGAAGTATGAAACGCATATACAAAAGTATGTAAGGCACCCACCAAATTGAATATTAAACGCAGTATTACATTCCACCCTCCTTAAAATAAACTTCGTCCCCGAAGTTTAACCATAACAGAAACACATCATGTAACACTCCAACATAACCCACACAACGCATAACCAATATAGCCAAACTGGGAAATCACACATGAAAGTATAAAGATTTTACAATCCTACCCTCCTTAAACATGGTTACGTCCCCGTAACCTTCATTATTATAACAAAAGTTCTCAAACTACATCGCTAACAACCGAAAGAGGATAAAAGATTCACAACTCACGCTCAAGTTACTAATCCCTACTAAAGACAATCAATATACAAGCTCTCTCAAGATGCCTAGGTGCTCACATATGGTTCATGTCAAATAACATCGTTTCATCAAGGTTACTAAGCAAGATCACTAACGTAACATACCACGATAATCCTATCCGGCGTATTCTCGTGGCAGCATATTTTCCAAGAAATATTGGTAACATTTATTCATGTGAATAATCAAATTATGAATGGAACAATGCTTTACAAGGTTACCAGTAAAAATCATTAGTAATTATTCATTTCACTAATCATTGTAATCTCATACTTTAGGAACATAGGGAATCAATCAACATAAGAAAAGAATTAGGGTCAAAACTTAATAAATCGATTTATGAAAATTTGTAACCTAATAGGTCCAAATGACTTTCCTTTATATAACCGTGCATTTAGGTCAAGACACGAATCACCAATAAAATGAAGACAACCAGTTTCAAGAACTTATCATCCTAGAAATATTTTTAATCCTCATAACAAAGGGTTTGGGATTTATTCACGAATAATGACATACATTGATTGGCAAATTTTACAAACTTATTGGTCGAGTCAATCAAGCGAGTAAACAGCGATATTGGAAAGTTAACATACAAGACTATCATACATAAAGTTTCGTTCTTGGTGTTAAATATATTTAAACTGCACCCAACACAATGACATAAAAGATTAAATGTATTTAACTACACCAATTTTACAAATATTCATTACATATTATGCTAATATCAACATACCATGTTAACACATAACTCACTTAAATCACCACATTACATTTCCCGTTTTGACATTCGTAACTAACCACAACCCACCAATTCATTACATGAACGAACAACATGACCAAATTAACCCACTAATTTGTGACTCCGTTCTAGCTTCATTCCTCCAGACTAGCAAATATCATGAAACCATACAACCAGACACTAGCTGGAAATCTCATTCCGAACTTATACTCACACGACAAAATTTAACTTCATTTTCAAAACTTTTACTTTCATACTGGACGGTGAATAACTTTCTTAACATAAATCTTATAACAGAGCCGTCCATAGAATCCATTTACAGCTTACTACGAAACTCAAAATCAGATAAACTGAATTCAATTCCTTCAAACAATACAAGCTTAGGTGTCGACTCATATTTCATAATTTACAGGTTCATCTTATTCATTTCAGTCCTATCTTTACTAATGAACGACTATTACCTCAACATCAGGGTTCTAGTCACACTTCTTTACTCAGTTATATACACGGCTAACACGACTACAGCATTTAATCGGAGACCTTTTAGATAGTACACATTCTCTGGTGACGTCTCATCAAAGCATACGATTCGTACCATAAAGTAAAGCAAGTAACTACAATTTAACTGTGTTCAATCAAATTTTTACCTCTTTATTATAGATCTATTTATCACAGGTTGCATGGTCACACAAAGTATAAGTACCAACTCAATTACATGTTAAATTTTAAAACGATTTATCACGTCATAAGAACTAGACAAGAGTCTAACCATATAGTCAATATAAGAAGATTATTAGTTTAGATCGGAGGCACACTATAAAATTCTCAGTTAAACTCCTTACGGAACCATCGATTGTGCGTCATGAGTAATTAACTTAATAATGTAGAAGTCAAACAACTGAAATTACAATTGAGTATTAATAGTTATATGATTCACAATAACAACAAAATTACTTCCATATCACACATATGTTTAACATTTTAGCAACCATACCATTCAATTCTATCCATCAACTCAGTATAATTTATTTTCAGCAAAAATAAAAGATATCGCATAAACAACTTAAACATGTACATATACCATCATATAACTTGTAAAACATTATCTATGACAAAAGATTAGTAAGGTGAACAAGTTCTCTGGTTTGCACGGTTTGAACAAATAGGCAACTCGCGGCTCAATTAAACGTAACTGTAACGACTATCATTTAAACATACGCATGATATGTGAATCATCAAAGGGTTATCTCATTATAATTCGACGGATCGAGAATATATTTCAAATATCGTAACTATATCAACTATATTTCAAATATCGTGACAATTGCAACAATCACCTTAGCATTTCATGACAATACAACTATGAACATATCCAATAAGGAACAACAACACTATTTTATTATCATATCATAAGTTTAGGTTCAACTGAAATAAATTAATGCAATGAAAGTAATAAGTATAACTATAAGCACACAAACTCACATAAAAGACATGAGAACTCAGATGACATCCTACATGTGTGAACATTTAGACATACTCATTACTACCATCCATGTGTAAACATTTAAACATAATTATTATAAATATTCACGCGAGTATATTAGAACAATCAAGTTAACATTTAACGCCACCAACTTTACCAAGATATGACAATATAGTTTTATATTTATATATATCCGACCACTATACAAATATGATGAACACACCAGAGATATTACAACATGCCAAACATATATAAAATATGCAACAACTGGACTCGTATAAAATATTTCACCCTCGATTAAGGATTAGATTAAGCTATTCAATTTCACACATACTATCATGCCAACAATGTTATAAACTAAACTTTAATTTTTTTTATCACTTCTTAAGATACATAACCAATGAATATGTGTGATACTATCATCATATAAGGACACTATAATTTCACATTAATAAGGCTCATGAAATAATCGAACAACTGTATGAAAACTCAACATAGAATTCACATTTTAAAAGTTATGATTCACGTTGTAACTTCCAAAAATCACGAATAAATAACCGTTCAACGAAAACTTGAGTTATATTACTTTTTATAACATACAGAGAGTTAATAATTAGTGAGAAAAAGAATGAGGTGCAAAGCTCAAGAATTCAATTTTTAAAGGATTTTACAACTCAGTTGGTCCAAACAAGTATGTGACAGCAATTGGTCCGAAACTTGGGTCAGTTTGCAAAACTTACCATTTAATATAGAGACATCAAGAATTTTCGTGTCTTATCAATTTGAAAACATATGCGAATATTCTGATCGATGAAGTTGGAATTATGCAAAAATTATTAATACAATTTAAATGAGGATTTTTACAAAATCGTTGGTCAAAACATCACTGCACAAGAACTTCCTGACCACAGCCCACTAAAATATTTATTACTCCTAATCCGTATATCCTATAAGCATGAAACCAACGCCAAATGAACATTAACTCCAGAGGCTATCTCCCATAAAATTTTCATCCATAGGCAATAAACAGAAAAGAAATGGCAATAAGGTCAATTAAAGAGTAAAATCAAACAAAACGAGTTTCAGCACTAGGTCATTCTTTACTATGTTACAAGCTCTTATGAACATACTATGTATACTAACCCATCCCAACTTAAATCTCACACTTTGTACTTACGTAAACATCTATCCCATAGAATCCCTTCGTATCTCGATCTACTCCTTACATCTAAATCACGATTGCTATGACTAGAAACATGCAATTCAATAGTGTTTCTGATTACTATCACAATACTATACTAGCATGGCTTCGGGATCACATAACCGCATATCATTAGACATAATAGCACTATTAACACGTCATTCAACATCCATCCAGATAAATATCATCAATTCGCAATTATTTCTACGCTCACGATTACCACAATCCAACACTTCATTGATTATCAATCCGAACACGAAAATTTATTTCTCATCTCCACAACATCATATGATCACGTCATCATTCATACAAAATACTTACCGTAACGTTGTCCTGCAGAGTGGTTAGAATATATAGGTCTTAAGGTGTACACCCACTCGATTATATCCAAGGTTTTCCTTCTAACTACCCCATTCGCTCGATTTCTCTCGGGTTACCTTTCAAAATCGAGAGGGCAAAAGAGCACGCATTAAGGGCGCCTTCTTAACCGTCTTTGTGAGCTCCTAACAGTTTATTCCCAGGGGTTCATTTTATTTAGACACATCCTACGTTCATTGGGTTCATTGGTTTAGGCCTGAGGATCGTTCGCTCTGATACCACTTTGTAACACCCCGATTTATAAAGGAGCCTCTAGCAAGACATTCCCTAATAAACCGGACTGTTACCATCTCGGTTTCCCGAGATAGTGAATAACAAATTAAACTCCAAGGCAAATTACATAATTTCTTTAACTTAACTTTTTTACAAAACCTCATTTACATCAAATTACAAAGAACTAACATAAATAAAAGTGAAAGTCTTCTAAATGATGATCTAGCTACTAAGTCTTCTGATCCAGTGTCTCACGCCCATCAAGCTCCCATCCTATCTCATAAACCTGTCAAGTCTGCTCGCCAATATTTGGGTCATCACAGGTGTTCACGAATACACAGGGTCAACCACGAGGTTGAGTAGGGAAGACAATGAAACAACAAAATATGATATGTATGCTCCTCCGTCACCTCCACCTCCATCTCAACTCATATCTCATAACCCGTACAACCCAGCCATACCGATCCCCGGTAGACTATATATCGACCGTAGCCGATCTGCCACTCGCACTGAGGACACCAGGGCAAGTCTGCAGAAACCCGCCCGGGCCTTATCACAACATCATCATCACCACACCACGTCACCACAACATCCTCCATCTGCAATGCATATGAATGCTCAAGAAATTAATGCAACACAATATGTATATCATTGAACTGGTAAATCATAGAATCATGTCGGTTACCGAATGTTGTGATAATATACTCAATACGATCAATTCAGTCAAGCACATTCCAGGATATGAATCATAACATGAATCAACAACCACGAATCACGTCAACGTTCACAGTTTGGTCATATGAAACACAAACAAGTCAACACAATTCAACAACAACGATAATAAGTCAAGTGTATTTCCCTACCTTTTCGCAATCCAAGCACACAAGCAATCAATTATGATCCTTCACATATCCATCACCTACATAACATAATTATGTATAATTACCACCTACTCAATCAAATAATCATGCACATAACCTAGACTCATCATAACTTAATAGGAATATCAACTTAAAGAACAAACACGATTTTTCCTGATTTTCCAGCACATGACAGACTCGGAATAAAATACATAACTAATTCCAGAAAAATTAAATGGATACAAGGCCAATTGGATTGGAACCCCATGAGTCTTAGCTACAAATTATATCTAACGTATTTTTCTCAAATTCCAAACTTATCAAGAGTTTTCAGACTGATTTCCAAAAACTGACAGAAACCGTCGCATAAAAAGTATTGATTCATAAAACAAGTTTAAAACATTATTTTGCAGTAATTCCAAATCATATAATCATCTACACTATACAAAGATGATGTATGAAGAAGCCTCATAACTGATTCGACATAAAAGTTAGGGTTTCAAATCATTTTCCACAACCAAATCAGATTCGCGGACTTTTCAGCGACATGTTCATAAATAAATCACCTAGGACAAACCATAAAGAATTTGACTACGATATTTTATATGCATAAACTAGACATCAAATAAACAGGGCTCTCTTTTCAAACTTTTTGAAGATGAATACTTTAAAACAGTATAAACAATGGAATAAAATCGACTTACAAACAGGGAAATCGAATTAGGTTGGAATCGATGAGAAATCTTCAATCAAATGAAAGGCTCGACAATTCTTCTTCCTCTCCCTTTCTCTAGGTTTAGAAATGGTTTTATGAATGATAAAATGAAAAGAGGGGAGAGGGAGAGCGGCTCTTAGATTAGGTTTAGGGTAAATGGTGGTTACATGTTCCGGGTAGGGCAAATGGGTTAAACGGGTATGGTCGTTGGGTAAATGTAGATGGGTAATTCTTGACCCAAAAGACAAAATGTGATGTAGCCCGACTCAACATATACGATATAAACCCGACTTAATAACATTCACGATATTACGATGCAACTAATATAAAATGTATAATACTAATATATAATAATATCCGTTTAATCGATTATATAAAATACGGGGTATTACAGACTTAGTTTTCTCCTAGTCACTTCTATGGATGGTCTAACAAGACTCGAGTTAGTTTATATCTTACAAGTCTTGTTGAATAGATAAGAGATGTATAAATGCAAGGTTTCATAGTCTAGCATTTTATCAAGCATAACATGTGCATAGATTGACACTTACAACAAGCAAGCAATCTCATGAGAACACGTTAGATTAAGTATGAATCTACCCCCATGTTATAGTTCCCTTAATTCCCCATTAATCCTAGCTAGAAGACTACTCACTCATGGTCATGGTAAACATGCTAATAAGGGTGTCAATCATATTAACAAGGTTAAATATGGTGAATGAGTGAAGAAATAAGCAATAAAGAGTAAAGGGTAAAGAGATTATACCAACTTAAGGATGATCCAAATATAAAGCAAAGAATAATATAAGAGAACATGATTGATTGATGAAAAGTTGTCAATTCTCCAATAATAACCCAATAATATTCAATTACCCAATAACAAATCTTAAACAATAATTAAGGAAAGATTAATGTGTATTTGTGGAAAGATTAAATGATAATCTATTCTAATCTACTCCTAATGAAAGCTTAATCTAAACTAAGGAAGCTTAATCTCTTGATTATTACAAATGGAGTATATATAGTGGTAACTTATTAGGTTAAGCAAGGGTAGATTAGGAAATAATATGCTTAAGTGTCGAATAGAGTCTTGCAAGTCCTAGGAGGAGCCCCACGACTCCTCATTGCGAAGACAATCTCCCTACCAAACAATCCGCTCGATCTGGGCAAAATCCGAGCGTCCTGAGCTTCAACCCGAGTGGGTTGAGATTGACCCGAGCGGGTTGAGGAACAACTCGAGCGGGTTGTACTTGAACCGAGCGGGTTGAGTTGCAGAATCCTTTTTCTTGCTTTTATGCCTATGATGCTTCTATATACTCCTTATTTATATCATCTATGGTCATCATTCTTGCCTCCTCTTCATACTAGTCCATCTAAGATCATCAACAAGCTTCCAAATATGCCAGAGAGACGGGAATTCCGCCTCATTACCTTCTTTCCTACAAGACATATAAAATGCATTAGGAAAGCAAATAGGAAGCAAATGACGAATAAAATGGTTATGAAATGCTATAATAGTATGCAAAATTAGGTTCAATTAGGGGACCAAATGTGCGTAATTAAGAGCCACATCAATTACTAATGGAAATTGAAGTATTATTACTCAATTAATTCAAAAGGACTTTAAAACAAAAAAAAAATCAAATTTTGAGACCATACATAACATCATTAGGCCACATTTAAATATTTATTCAACATAATTAGACAAAAACAAACGGAGTATATAAGACAGAGAAAGTTAGAGAGAGAAAAAACTTTTCTATCATAAACCCTAATAATTTTTTAATAATGACGGCTCTAAAATTCACACAAAATCGGTTTTCGCCATTAAATTCTGCTATTAAATCTTCTAAAGCTGCTATCTTACATTCCTCTGATGATTCAAGACCAAAAGATCGTAACTTTGTTCCTTCATCGTCTAATACGGGGAAAACTAAGTCCATCAATGGTATTCAGGGTATCCCTATTCTGAACCTTGGTGAAGCTGAACCAGGAGAAAACGATGTTTGGAAGATGCGCAAAGGTGGTAAGGATGTCCTTGTTCTGGAAACCATTGACGAGGAGGAGGAGGTTTCAGATTTGCTTCAGTTTTCTCATGAAGACATCAAAACTGAGGTAGAGTTTTGGACTAACTCTGTTACTTGTTATATTCTTGGTGCTAATCCACCATGGAAAATTGTGGAAGATTATGTGTACCGTGTTTGGGATCACTTTGGAATAGATAGGGTGTCTTTTCTTGACAATGGTGTCTTTATTGTTCGATTTTCTTCGTCTGGAGGTAAAGATGCTCTGTTGAAATCTGGTTATTACATGTTTGATAATAAACCAGTTGTTGTTAAACCATGGGTCAAGGATATGGAACTGATTAAGGAGAAAGTTGCAGTTGTGCCTGTGTGGGTCAAACTCCATGGTATTCCCCTGACGTTTTGGGGAGCATGTTTGCCTAAAATAGCCAATTTGGTTGGTAAATATGTTAAGATGGACTTGGATACACAGGATAAAATCCGTCTGAGTTATGCTAGAGTAATGATTGAGGTTCCTATGGATGAAAAGCTCATTGAGAAGGTAAAGTTTCTGGATGAATCTGGGATTGTGGTGACTGTTACTGTGGATTATGAGTGGCGCCCTGTTTCCTGTACAAGTTGCAAGGGGATAGGCCATGAAGCTTCTCAATGCAGGAAACCTGGTGCTAAGAAGAGGGTACGTGCCCATGAACCTAAGAAGGTTTCTAACCCTCAGCAGCGAACTGAATGGAGGCCTATTGTGAAATCAGTGCTTGTGCTTACAGGTGTTCAAACCCCTCCTATTCTTACTCCTACTAATTTTCCCCCTCTGCATCAAGTTAGGAGTTCTCCTGTTGTTAAGTCTACCCCTGTGAAGCAATTTATTAGACCTAATAGGCAAGAGGCACTACTACAAAACTCGTTATGGACATCAGTCGATGGACATCGGATTATCTGGAAAACTGATGTACATAACATGCACATCGGTTGTTTGCAAAAACCTGATGTGCATATAATTATATGTACATAGGTTGCGTTAAAAAACACATGTCCATTATTTCGGATTTTAAAGGACATGTGATATTTAATAAAACCCATGTCTATGTAAAAGTCATGGACATGGAACATTGCATTTAACCGATGTGCATCTAAAGTGAAAATTATAGGCGGCAAAAATATTTGCCTCACCGCCATCACTTATAATTTCGACTACATATATTCTTCCCTAAATCCTCTCCCTCACTCTCACTCCCAAACCCTAACCCCCAAAACCCCGTACTCAATCTCCCTCCCTCCGGTTACCAACCCCGTCCTCAACCCCGTACTCCCTCCTCGTCCGTAACATACATTCTTGCCTTGCTCTTCTCTGTTGTCTCCACCACCATCCATTAGTAGAAAATATACATTTAGCAGGTATAATTGGCTACGGTTGTTGTTAATAACCGTAACCTTTTATAAATGGCTACGGTTCTTGATAAACAACCGTAGCCATAAGTCCAAATTCAAGGAAAAGACTACGGTTTCATAATAGAACCGAAGCCTAATGTAGAGGAAAGACTACGGTTATACTAAAACCGAAGCCTTAAGTGTGACATTAAAAAAAAAAAAAAAAGTAAAAAATCTCTAAAGCAATATAACTCTAGCCAATCATCCCCAAATCTGCCCAAGCTAGTAAACCCTAACCACTCCATTTTTAAGCGAACTACCCATCTCCTTCAGGCTTCAACACCCCGATTCATCACCTCAACGACCATCAACGGCTCACCGGAAACCTCGCCTCGACAGCCATCAATCTTCTCACTCATGTCGACCAAGATGCAATTCGCGAGCGCAAAAGCAAGGAAAAGGTTTCAATTGTTTTCGATTTTGTGGTAATTATGTCGTTGATCTATTTTGCATAATTATAATCGTGTTTATGATGGTTTTTATGATCAAAAATTTGCGATGTAGTTCGTATAAATGTATAATGTTCAATTTATGATAATTTGTGTTTGAGGTTGCAAACAGTTTGAGTTAATTTTGAGTAATGATGATTTAATTGGCTTTATTGTTCACATGATGATGATATTATCAATTATATTAGGGTTGTGATAGATTATTGACTGCTTTATTGATTTTTGATGCATTAATGTAACCGATTTAGGTTAATATGTAACTGTAAGCGCGTAAGCAGCCTTGGAATTGTGAAACTTTTTCCCTTTTGTGTATTATGGATTTAAGTTGGTTGAAGTGAAGATTAGTCTTATTGGAAAAAAAATCAATCTTTTGTGCGGTATTGGCGAAATGTATTGTGATTTAATGACAGCGTTGCTCATAAACTAGGCAATGTACATGGCCTGTTAGAATGTTGAACATGGCCAGTAATGAATGTTACTTTTATGATTGATCTTAATAAAAAGTATTAGAGGAAAAGTCACATGCTCACTAATGAATTTTGCTTTCAATTGGCTAATAAAAAATTAAGCTTGTGAAAAGTGGCTAAGTTCCAGTTATTTAAAGGTCTGAACTACTTTGAATGAAATGGAATAGTGGTTTTCTGCTACTGGTGTGGAAAAGTTCACACTAGATCTTCATTTTGTTTATAAATTGTTAAAATTTTGCATCTTTTCTGTTGTTTCATGCTGTTGAAGAAGCATTCTTATTTTATTTGCTCGTGTTGTTTCATAAATTGTTAAAATTTTGCATCTTGATAACTTTACTTTTTTTATAAATTTCTTGTACTCCATTGCTTTCCATTTAGCATTGTCGAATTTGACATTTGATATACTACTATGAGTATCCCATGGTGTTCATGCGACTCTAGTTCATTGGCCCAAGTTAATTTTCATGGCATGAATACTATCCTTGAGTAGGAAGACAATATCTCAGGTTCATTGGCTTTGATGACATGTAGGATGAAGCTTGAGTTGCTGGAGGGAGTGGAATTTTGTTGAGAAGCACTAACGGTGGTAAGTCATGGACACGTGACAAAGCAGCTGATAAGCTGATAATATTGCTGCAAATCTGTATTCTGTCATGTGAGGCCTTTCTATAATATTCTTATATGTTGTTTGGATGAAAGCAGCTGAGAGAGGTAGGCGTTTCCTGTGTTTACTCCACTAAATTGAGCTGGAAAAAAATTAAGGGGAGGATTAATCCTAGAGTCCTAGATAGATTAAAATTCATTCAGCATAAGAATGATTTGGAATGACAGTGGCATATTTAATTCCTTCTGTTTTTCTTGCTCCTGCTCCTGCTCCTACTCCTGCTCCTGGAGCTAATTTTTGTGAAAATGCATCTGTTTATGAACCTTTAGGAAAAACTCTTGTCGGTATGGCAGAAGTTGAAGCGGCCATATAGGAAATGTTCCAAGCTCCTCACATTCAGGTGAGTGTATTGCTAGTAGTTGTGATACTTAAAATACAGTAATGTACGTGTCTCGTTAGTTATATAGGATCTTCTATGTTGATATTTTGTTTTCTCGTTAACTTTGTTGTGTTGAACCAGATTCTCTTGGTAATATGCCCAATGGGAGATGAGCAAATCTGAGGCTGTCAAGTAGTCTTGTCTCTTCGGCCTTTTTTTAAAACAATTAGTCAGTTTACATATCGGTTTATATTTTTGTATAGTTAGTCATCTAAGTAAATTTGACACACTATGTAGATGAAAATTTTTTGTAATTGGCTTTGGATAACCAATTGATTGTATACAGATAT
Organism: Silene latifolia; assembly: GCF_048544455.1. Taxonomy (NCBI): domain Eukaryota; kingdom Viridiplantae; phylum Streptophyta; class Magnoliopsida; order Caryophyllales; family Caryophyllaceae; genus Silene; species Silene latifolia. The sequence continues at coordinate 89,857,425 of NC_133531.1, read as the reverse complement.
TTTTTGTTGATTATGAAATCATTTTACATTGTCATCATGTGTACGACTAATATGGGCAACAGCGTAATATTTTTTTTTTATAAAAAATAATAATTATAGACATCTGATTTTTGCAAAAAAAACTGATGTCCATTAATCAAATAGACATCGGTTTTCCTAAAAATCCGATGTCCATTGATCAAATAGACATCGGTTTTCCTAAAATCCGATGTGCAAATTTTAATGGACATCGGTTTAAAATCCGATGTCCATTAATCCACAATGGACATGACCAAACTCTACATCGGTTGTGTATCCGATGTCCATTAAGCGAAAAGTCCGATGTCCATCACAAGTTTTGTAGTAGTGAGGGAATGGTGGGTGTGAAATTGTCTGGTAAATTTAGCAACTATACTTTCATGGATGCTCTTAAACAGAATGTTGCTGCACATGAACAGGTCATGGAAAGTGGCAAGGACCCTCCTCAATCTAATGCCCATGCATAGCATTGGATTTTGGAATGTTAGGGGTCTTAATGACCTAAATAAGCAGAGAGTGGTGAAATGGTTTATGCACAATAATGAGGTGGGTTTATTTGTCTTGCTTGAAACAAAGCTTAAACCTGGTACTCTTTTAAAACGTGATACCTCTATTTGTGATGGTTGGAGTGTCTCCACTAACTGCAGCTGGCATAAGGGTGGTAGAATTTGGATTTTGTGGAAACCTAATTTATTCGATATTCAGTTTCTTTCTTATAGTGCCCAACACATTCATATGTTGGTTTCTTCTAAAACTGATGGGAAAACTTTCTTGCTTACTATGATCTATGCCTTTAATGGTTTATATGAAAGAGTTGAGCTTTGGAACATTCTTAAGGGGATTGCTGGTGAGTGCAATGATCCATGGTTATGGCTTGGGGATTTTAATACAGTATTATCTCCTGTAGAAAGACTTGGTGGGAATACTTCGATCTTTGAAATGGAACACTTTCGGGATTGTGTGTGTCTATTTGTGAAATGGAGGGTATTCCAAATGCATCGGTGCTTTGTTTACTTGGTCCAATAAGCAAGGCCCTAGTGACAGGGTATATAGTAGGTTGGATAGAGTTATGGGTAATCAAAAGTGGATGGATAATTTTGGTACTAGTCTTGCTTATTTTCACCCTGAGGGGCTTTTTGACCATTGTCCATGCACAATTATGGATAAGAATACTGAGCTTGAGGGGAAGAAGAGTTTTAAATACTTCAATATGTGGGGTAGTGCTCCTACATTTAAGGAGGCAGTGGCTGTGTCTTGGGCTCATGGTTATAGGGGTACTAAGATGTTTGTTGTGATCAAAAAACTCAAAGCTCTTAAGTATGTTCTGAAAAAATTGAATAGAGAATGCTTTTCTGATATTGAAAATAACACCAACATTGCTAGTCTGGCTTTGGAAGCTATTCAGAAAGCCTTACTTGTTAATCCTGGTGACTCTGATCTTGTTCAGCAGGAGGTGGATTTATCTCATGACTTAAAGGAACTTATTGCTGCTAGGGATAGCTTTTTCATTCACAAGGCTAAGATACAGTGGTCTTTGGAAGGGGATCTTAATACCTCTTATTTTCATCATATCATAAAAAAGAGGATGATGCTTAATAAGGTATTCCAAATAGAGGATAAGGATGGAAGAGTCTGTACTGAGAGGAGTTCTATTCAGGCTGCTTTTTTGGACTACTATATGGATATGCTAGGATCTCATACTGCCACTACTGAGGTTAATGTTAATGTGGTTAGAAGAGGGGCATGCTGTTCTGAGGAGCATTGGAATATCTTGGCTCAGCCTGTTACTCCTGATGAGGTGAAGAGTTGTATCTTCATCATCCCTAAAAATAAGTCACCTGGTCCAGATGGCTACTCTAGTCAATTTTATAGGGATGCCTGGGAGATTATTGGGGGTGATGTTTGTGCTGCTGTCTGTGATTTCTTCTCTACTGGGAAGCTGCTGTCACAAATTAATGCTACCATTATCACCTTAATTCCTAAGACTGAGAGACCAACTACTGTCAAACATTTCAGGCCCATCTCTTGTTGTAATGTTCTTTATAAAGCTATCTTCAAGATTTTGTGTAATAGGTTGGTCAGGGTACTACCTGATATTATTAGTAAGAACCAGGGTGCCTTTGTGAAGGGTAGAAGTATTCTTGAGAATATATTGATCTGTCAAGACCTTGTAAGGATGTATCATAGAGGAAGAGCCTCACCCAGGTGTATGTTTAAGCTAGACTTGCAGAAAGCTTATGATTCTATCGAGTGGACTTTTGTGGAACAAATGTTAGTGGCCTTGAGATTCCCTGAGAATTTTAGGTTACTTGTTATGGCCTGCCTTTCATCTCCATCTTACACTCTCAATTTGAATGGTGCCCACTTTGGTTATTTTAAGGGTAGAAGGGGGTTAAGGCAAGGGGACCCTATCTCCCCTCTACTCTTCTGTCTATGTATGGAGTATTTGACAAGAATTATGAACTTTGCAACTACTCAATGGTATTTCAGGTATCACCCCCTTTGCAAGAGCCTGAAGTTAACTCATTTGTTATTTGCTGATGATTTTCTTATGTTCAGTAAAGGGGATGTACAATCTATAATGCTTATTCTGAGAGCTATAGCTACCTTCTCTGCTGCATCTGCTCTTAAGGTTAATCCATCCAAGTCTGAGGTGGTTTTCAGTGGTGTAGCTGATGAGTTGAAGTATGACATTACCCAGGTTTCAGGATTCCAGGAGAGTCATCTCCCTTTCAAGTACTTGGGTGTCCCCATCCAATCTGGTAGGCTTACTAAATCTGACTGTAATGTCTTGTTAGAGAAGATTGTGGCTAAAATTCGAGGTATAGGAGCAAGAAAACTTAGTTATGCAGGACGGCTTGTTCTTATTAATTTTGTGCTCAACACACTTCATAATTATTGGGCATCTATCTTCCTAATTCCTAAAGGGGTTATTAAGAAGATTGAAGCTATTTGTAGGAACTTCTTATGGAGTGGGGAATCTGATTATGGCAGAACACCTTTGGTGTCATGGCATGGCATTTGCTGCAGTAAAAAAGAGGGTGGACTGGGCATAAAGAATGCTGGGGTGTGGAATACTGCAAGCGTAGGAAAGCTTGTTAATTGGTTACATACAAAAGCTGATAGACTTTGGGTCCTATGGATTGATCATGTATATTTGAAAGGGGCACAATGGGATACTTATGTACCTTCTCCTGATTCTAATTGGAACTGGAGAAACATTTGTCGTGTCAAGAGGTTGATGGAAGGTGGTTTTCAGAACAGTTCTTGGATAGCTACCCCTGGTGGTTATTCAGTTGGTGCAGGGTACCAATGGCTGCAGGGAACCCACCCCCCTATTCCTTGGTATAAATATGTTTGGGATACTTGGATCTTATCAAAACATTCAGTTATAGGCTGGTTGATTCAGAGGAAGGCCTTAAATACTCGGGCAAAGCTTTACCAGCCGGGCTTCTGTATGTCAAATAGATGTGTTCTTTGTGAAGTCATTGAGGAAACTCATGAACATCTCTTTGGGGATTGTGTTTATAGCTCTCAGGTGTTGGATGGAATGGAGCAGTGGCTCTGTCTTCGTATAAGTGGCCCTATGAATCATTATTCGAAGTTTCAGAGGAAGATTTGCAGAATGGTAAGGTTGCCTGTGTACTATATGTTGTGGATTGAACGCAATAATTGCAGGCTGGCACTTCAACTTCGTAGACCTGAGCATCTGGTAGCAGCTCTAAAGAAGCAGCTGCATTATAGAATTGTACATCATGTACATTCTGTAGTGCAGCAGTCAGATTGTGCTTGGCTTAGTCTTTTAGCAATTCAATGTAATTTGTGTACTTAATCTTGCTAGAAAACGTTGGAAAATGTGCTGAATTGTAATATCCATTTGGATGATTCATTATTATATAAAATGCTCACATGTTACCAAAAAAAACGGAGTATATAAAACCACATCAAAATCATTCATTTTAAAATGAGATTTTAAAAGATCTTGGGCCAACATTTCAAGGTGGAATTTTGATTCGCGATAATACATGCTATTACCAGCGAAGAAAAATCAAGACTTAAGCACGAGAAGATTCTTAAGCATCATTAGTCAACTAAACTAAGTCTTTAAACACGAAACATCAAGGCTTACTCATGAACATTAAGGTTTCAAAATTTTCGGAACAAAATTTTTCAAGACAATATTTCAATCATATGACAAGAATTAGCAATAACAAATTAACAATCAACTTTAGTCCTTGTTAAACAATTAAGCAAGCAACAAACACAACTTAAATTATTTACTCAAGAACATATATTTCCGAGTTCATATAAAAAAATTTTGGGTAAAATTTAATATTTGTCATCATAAATGACGTAAAAAGGTGATTAATATCATTCATCAAACAAAACATGCCATTACTTGACAAATGTTTTTGAAGGAATTAGCATAGACTTAAACAAAGTCAAATTGGAAAAATAAGAGAAAAGAAAACGTCACTTGCGTAGTGAAATTAGCCAATCTAAGGGGCTAAAAATAGAGTAAAAACTTGAATTCGAGTAACAACAATCAACAATGACGTTTACAAGAAAAATGATTTTAAATGAAGGAATAACGAGATAAAATAACGCAATAACACAATTTTTGCTAAATTCACAACCCAGCAGTTGGCACTCGGTCGAATGCTGAGTCCACTCGATCGAGTGACATTCCACTCGGTCGAGTGCTTTCTCCACTCGGTCGAGTGACTCACTTCTAGAAATTTTCAAGTTTCTGGAAATTGGTTCTGTCGGACGAGTGATAGGGTCCACTTGGTCGAGTGACTGGTACTCTGTCGAGTACTAGCTCGTACTCGGCTGGGTGCCTCTCTATGGTTTGCAATTTCCGACTAGCGATTACTTCTTATACTAGCGACTACCTTACTAACAACTATTACTAATGCAGCAGTAGATGGATCAGGGGCTCCCAATGCTGATCAAGCCACAGTCCAGGTCCAGGCAACACCCACTGCACCACCAGAGGTACCTGTCAAGAGGTTCACAAGATCAAGCTTTCAGCTGCCACCCTGGCCAGCTGAAAGGAGTCTCAATTGAAAGTTCCAACAAGGACCCTAAGCATCCACACCAATCCTCCTAAAAATGCAATGTAATCCAGCAGAAAATTCAGCAACAAAGTAAGGCAGTCACATGTTGAAGTTAAAGCATAAAGCAACATTTCCTTATTTGGTGAGGCATTTGTGAGGCTTCTTATAAAGGGTACTGCAGCATTTTCCACAAAGCCTGCCACAATACAACAACAAGAAGTCTTAACTTCAGCTAGCCACCAAATGAACAGCAAAATGTGCAGCAAACTGTGCACAAGAAGACAAGTGACAGTGACAGCCTGCATCAATCCTTTCTTTTCAGTCTGTTTTACCCATTTGCTTTTATTTTCACTTGTTCACTTTATTTACAAGTTTGTAAGATAATTTATTTTGTTTGTACTCATCTTAAATTAATTCTGGACCTTTGTATGCTAGGGTTTCGAATTGTAATGCAAAGACCAGGCCTATATAAGGACCTGTGTCTCATCTGTTTCAAGCATATTACTTTTGAATGAAAATTAGCCTTGAGACTTCTCTCATTTCTTTCAAACTTGTATTTAAACTATAGTTTGGAAACCTGGCCTGATAATTAACATGTGATCTCTGTGGTTAATTGATCAAAGTCAGTTTAGAATTATTATATTGAGCCTGTGTCCAACTGTGGTTCAGTTTAATTGTGTTGAGCAAAGTTCAAACTTTAATCTTGTGTTCTACTGTGGGTTTGAGTCTGAATTTTGTTAAGTTATAATCTTAAATTTCCTGTGAGTATTTTGTGGGAATTTAGGGTCTTAACTATATCTTTTTATCACACAAACAAGTCACACAACCAGTTGAGTCAGCTTGCCTGCAATCTCAGGATTTCAGGCTGTTTCAGTTTAGATTAAAAATACTTAGATCCTTCTAAATTCATGAAACTTGGTACAGATTTAGATCAATATTAATCCTTATTTGTCACGGAAATTCAGAATTTTTCAAAGTCATTTGATATTTTTAAGGTGTCCTACAAGCCAGACTACATTATTGCCTGTTCCTAGGCTTTATACTGCATTTTGGTATCAGAGCTCAGATTTAACACAATTCCACCTTTGTGTTAGCCTTGGGTTGAGAGAAGCTATGAGATTATTATCCCTACCTACATTAAAAACACAAAAACAACCATGAGTGAAGAGAGACTTGCTGGTATTGAGACCAGAATAGAAACACTTGCAGAAAATGTAGACACGCTACTCAATGTTGTTCATGTGGTAATGGAAAGATTTCCAAACCATGATCCAAGGAGATAGCCAGCTGCCAGAGGATGTGGAAGAGGCATAGGCTTCTTTGTGGGAGCAGGGAGAGGACAACCACCACGTTGTTATGACTCAGACTCTGAGGAGAGCATCAGAACACAAGAGGAGGCTCTTGAGCAAGCAGACAAGCATCTAAAGGTAGAATTTCCTGATTTTTCTGGTAGTCTTAACCCTGATGACTTGCTAGAATGGATTAGGGATGTTGAAAAAATATTTGAGTTCAAAAATTACAATGATGCTAAGACTTGTAAAGTTGCTGTGTTGAAATTAAAAGGATATGCATCTGTAATACTATGGTTTTATGAGTCTTTGGGTACTCTATCGAGTGGGGCTTACTCTGTCGAGTAAGTATGTTTGGTATACAAAACAGTAGTCTGCCTGTAGGGTACTCGATCGAGTAGCCTTGGCACTCGATCGAGTAAGTGGCACTCGATCGAGTAAGTTGGTTATCGGGTGATTTGCGATGGGTTTGTTAATAATGCGGATTAATATATAATACTCTGTCATCTTTTCCCTAAACACTTTTACAAACCTAAAAACACAAAAAGGAGAGATTGTAAGTTACGTTGATCGATATATTCGTATTATTGGAAATCCCGGAGCTAGAGGTGTCGGTTTCCTTTGTTCTTTATATCATTGTGATCCTTGCGTCAAGGGTAAGTTCTACATATCGTTTTTATAGCATTTGGTTAATGTTGGTTAAACCCTAATTTGGGGATTTGGGGGTTTTTATGATTGTATGGTTAAGGTAGTAATTGTATGAATGTATCTATAGGAGGAGGGTTCGTAGAAGAGAGGTTTTGAGACAGCTGCTAGATCGTCTGATTCTGTGATTGCATTCCACGTAGGGTTTCCCTACTCAGTATTAATTACATGATGTATTTGGTGGTTTCATTGTGATTATTGTTAAAATATATTGTTGGTGGTTGTGACAGTTGTTGGTTATATTGTTGGTTGTATTGTTGATTAATATCGTTGATTGTTGTTGTATCTGTCTGTGATCTTCGGGGTGCGTCCCTGGCTGAGTGGAGTCACTTGCGGGAGTGGCTTCACGACCTTGATTCGCCTTCTCTGGAACCCGCCACAGAAGGGATGTGCACATTAATGAACATGGGTTTATCGCTCGATGGAGATGAGCGGGGTTTAGGTGGGTACGGCTGCGGTCCCCCACTGGCGGTGTGGAGTATCTGTTGCGATGGGTACTCTGGCAGGACTACACACTTTAGTGTGTAGTCAGTTGTGTGGAGATTGATTATGGAGAATGGGGTTTGATGTGACGATCGAGCTGTTTGGCATTTGTTTTATTGTGATTTGTATTGTGCAATTAGTACTGACCCCGTTTTTGTTTTGTAAAACTATGGTGATCCATTCGGGGATGGTAAGCAGTTGTTGAGCAGGTTTGATATGATGCATTTGGGCTAGTTGGGATGATCATCACTTGGCAATTAGAAGAGTCTTCCGTTGTGTCAGACGATGTCCTTAGTTTTCAGTTTTGCTAGTAGACAGTTGTGGTTTTGGATTGTATTTCATTTAACAATTTTGGTTTAAGACATGTAATCACTTAAGCTATATTTACTTTTAAAGTACGTTTCTTTATTGTCTTTTGATTATCATTGCCTCGGGTAACCGAGATGGTGACGTTCTTATACCTGAGTGGTCCTGGTAAGGCATTTGGAGTATAGGGGTGTCACAAAGTGATATCAGAGAGACGATCCTGAAACATGTAACCAATGAATCTAATGAACATAGGGAGACAATTAAAATGAACCCGGGGTAGAAGTTGTAGGAGCTAATGCAAAGGCTTGGGAGACGTCCTAAAGTCGCGAACTCGCCCTACAATTTTGAACCGGTCACATGGGGTACGTGTCGGGATCGTATATATTATCTTCTTGTTTGTTTATCTATATAGTAACATGTGGTGTGGAACGGTGGATGTGTGAATGTGGAGGCTAGGAGGTATGGAATAGAAGTTGAAAGATATGTGATTTATATGTTGGATTGGATGAAGGAATGTTGTTTGTTTTATAATGTGGCATATTAGTGATATGAAACAAAGTTATTATGTTGAGTATATAAAGAGTTGCGTTTATACATATAAATTGTTGTTGTTGTTGTTGTTATGTTAATAATATGAAGATTGTATTGTATAGTTAGGAAGGAAAGAAAAGCATGCGGGTAGTTAAGCGAGTCTGCATGACTCGATCGAGTGGGGGGCACTCGATCGAGTAGGTGAGAGGCTCGATCGGCTGGCCTCAACTCGATCGAGCTGGTTTTGGGACTCGATCGAGTGGGTTTTATACAGGTCGTATGCATGTTTTGGGTTATAGTATGAGTGTTTATGTCTACCTTTCTCTTATATAGTTACAAAATGCCGCCAAAGAAAACCGCCTTGTATGCTAGAGCTGAGAGTATGACGGTTGACGACATAGGAAAGATGTTAGAGCACCAAGATGCTCTTACGGAAGCTTTGAAGAGAGTGGGGAAGGATAAGGAGGTTGATCACTCCAAGATCAGTATCCATATATCTAGGTTCAATCCGAAAGAGTATAAGGGTACCGGGGCCCCAATTCTGCTGGATAATTGGCACAGGGAGATGGAGAATATCCTGGAGTTAGTTCACTGCCCGGATGAGTTGAAAGTGGAACAAGCTACGTTCTACTTAAGGGAAGCGGCAGGTGAGTGGTGGGATAAGGTCAAGGTGAGTGCTAGGGAGATGTACATGAAGCAGGGACTGCCTGCAATACCTTGGGTTGATTTCAGAAGAGCCATGAGACGTGAGTTTGTGCCGGAACATGTGAGGAGTAAACTGAGGGAGGAGTTCGATGAGTTTAAGATGACATCTGATATGACGGTGGCTGAGTACTACCATAAGTTTAATGAGAAGTCCAGATACGCTGAGGATATGGGGCTGAGTGAGGAGAATCTAGCTTTGAGGTTTGAGAAGGTGTTGACCCCCAAGATCATGGAGAAGCTACCGGTGGGAGTCCTTACAGATGTGAAGGAAGTCTATGAGCGAGCTGGGAGGGCTGAGAGGTTGGTAGAGATGACCAAAGAAAGGAGTGCTCAGAAGAGGAAGTCTGAGAGTGATGGGGGTGGTCAGTCCAGCTATAAGAAGAGTAATCATAATCAGGTGAGAGCCTATTCTTCGGGCTCAGGGTTCAGTGCTGGGGCTTCATATGGGCGTGGTCGTGGGAGTGGTAGCAGTAGCTGGGGAAGGACCTGTTTTAACTGTGGCGGTGTGTGCCACAAGAGACATGAGTGCCCCAGTGCGGTGAGTGGGGGTTTCCAGAGACCGTCACAAGGGAGCTTTTCACAGTGTCCTGCACAGAGTTATGCGAGCAACAGACCGGCTGGGTCATGGAACAACATGGGAGGTCAGAACAACAACGGTGGGGGTAACCGCAATGGCGGTAATTCTTATCAGAAACCAGCTACGAACACCAACATCAACCAGGGGTCAGGTGCTAAACCAACTACCTCACCTAGTACTGTCCAGGGAGGTGGGCAGAAGACCAGTGTCAAGCTATTTATAATGGAGAAGAAAGCAGTTGAGGACGACGCTCATGTTATCACTGGTACATTTATTGTTAATGGTGTTTATACCTTTGTTTTGTTTGATTCGAGAGCGTCACAGTCATTTCTATCATCGAGTCATGTTAAAAGGTTGGGTTTGAGTGAGTTTCACTACAAGAAAAACGTGGGAAACTGACGGAAAAATAAAGCCCATACTGACGGCCTTTCCGTCGGTATTTCAATTTACTGACGGAAATTCCGTCAGAATCGTGGTCACCTATTTCGTCACAAGAAAATACCCGTATCGACGGAATTTCCGTCGATCTTCCAAAATCGACGGATCTTTGACGGAAAATCCGTCTTTATTTATAGGTCAATAGTGACGGAATTTCCGTCAGTGTTTCTCATTACTGACGGAATTTCCGTCAGTGGTGTCTGACACGTGGCATTCCACGTAAGTTTCTGAAATCAAATTAACAGAGGGTAGTGACGGATTTTCCGTCAGTATTTTATTTTTACTGACGGAATTTCCGTCAGTGTCTAGACACGTGGCACATTTCTGTTAATTCTGGGAAAATGATGGAGAAAATCACTGACGGAAATTCCGTCGGTAAAAAGAAAATACTGACGGAATTTCCGTCAGATTTATTAAAAAACAGGAGAGGATACAGCAGCCTGCTGCCCAGCCACGATGCGTTTTTTGCATCGTTTCAAATACAGCCTGCTGCCAGCCACGATGCCTATTTGCATCGTTTCCAATATAAACAAAACCTGCAAAACACATCCAATCGTCGACCGCCAAGCGGGAATCCATTTTCACGTCGACCGCTAATGCGGGAATCAATAGACAACAAAAGAGAAGGGGACGCAAATTGTTTTACATAAAAACATAGTCAAATTTGTACATTGTCTTACAAATTAAACAGAGAATTGTTTTACCATGTCTTTCATACTTACTAGACGACAATACTAACTAAACTAAAGTTCTAACCTAAAGGCTCTAACCTAAAGGCTCTAACTTAAAGGCTCTAAGTGTTTATAGGGTCAATAAAACTACCACCAATACCTCCAAACCCGTCATCACCACCCCCAAAGTCATCCCGTCTATGTGGAGTAAATTGTGAACACGTGTTTGGGGGTTGAGATGCTTGCAAATCAGCCCAAGCCTTTCTCATTGCCGCCATTTCTTCAGCCTGTTCACGAACCTGTCTTTCAAGAGCAACTCGAGCGGATCGCTCATCATTCATTTGGGTGGAAAGTCAGAAATCATGCTAGGAGCATAAGATAAAGACCGTCGGCCAGCTTTGTTAGGAGGAAGATCATACCATATTTGGGCCCATGTATCTCCTGTCCCAAACATCCGGTTCTTCTCGTCAAATCCTTCTACAGCCTTGTAGTAGGCCTGAATCTCGTCGGGAGACTGTCCAGGTGGCAATGGCTGGCTCATCTCCTCTTGGAAATCACGCTGAAAAAATAGAAAATCGTCAGAAATGATATATATATATATATATATATATACCTATCTTTATAAGAAAGAGATTATCGTTCTTTGTAATAAAAATAAATATTAAATTAAATTCAAGAATTTACCTCAATATCAGCCGCTCGAGGGTTAACCCACTCGCCCTTCTTATTTTTCTTCGTCTTCATGAACATCTTGTGGGGGGTGGCCTCTTGACCCTGAAATTATTATGGAAACAAGTAAATCAAGTATATTTTTGTCAATCATATATATTAACCACTTTTTAAAAGCAATATAAACAATACTTACCAATTCCTTGAAAGCATCGGAGCAACTCTTCCGACCAAGAGTGTGAGTGCCCAATGCTTTCCCATCTTTCCCACCCGACTTCCTATTTGCCGTGTTGATTTTCGAATGTTTGGCAAAAGTAGCATCATTTGGCCTATTCCTAAGGTTCTCCAACCAAGAAGCAGGCACCCACTTTGGCGGTTTCTTGTTATATTTTATTCCATTGATAAGAGTGGTAATCCGCCTCGTTACCCTCGCCTGCCACTTAGGAATAGGATCATACCCAGGATCGATGGATCTTACATGAGTCTGTTTCAAAAACAAGTGTGAAATTAGTTATATAAAACTTTGGAAAATTCTTATAAACTTAAGAAAATTATTATAAACTTAAGAAAATTATTATTGAAAAACATAATTACCGCAAAGTAATTCCACATCTTCCGACGCTGTGCGTTACTCGCTTCACCCCACCTAGTGAAGTACTCATCTCCTGTGTTACAGGTGAATGACCAAGTAACATATTTCTTGATTGGTTCGTCATCCCACCTGAAAAACACATAAATATTTGAAATTAAAACTGTAAATGTTAAGTTTTTTAAAAATTAAAAAATTAACATAAACTTACCAAAAATGATCTGGCCGAGCACGGGCCTCTGAGAGAATCACCTGCATGTTCTCCTGTCTATCTGTTGGAGGATCAGGATTTTCCTCATTCTCAACCTCGTCGTCCTCCCGATTCCGTTGAGATGCATTTGCCTTACTATTGCTCCCAATCATACGGCGAAAAATGTTCGGCATAATCACTGCATGTTAACAATTCAAATCGTTAGTTCAAAACAACCATTTCTGCAGGGTATATATAAACAATTGAAAAAAACACTATGGAAAACTGTGAACTAACTACCACTTGCCTCTTCTTTAATGCATTTTATTGGGTGAATTGAGAGGTTTCTTATAACCAAATCTTGAAAATTGAAACACACTATTGATGTTAAGCTAAAACGACATGTATAAAACAAAAAACCAAATAGCTTAGAACGACAAGTAATAAAAAACGGAGGGCATATTTTATTGAATGTTTAATAATTGTACAATTACAACTAGTCCTCCTCACTATCACTATCACTACAAATCAAAACAGTTCATCTTCTCAAAAAAGCACTCCCACTTCTTCCTCTGATTCCTCATTTTCGTATCTAATAAGTTCTTCAACTTCATCTTCATCCCCTTCTTCTTCGACGTCTCCGTCATATTCCCTTGACCTCTTTCCACTGTCACTTCGTATACATCTTCATCATCTGTATCTTCCAACAAAATCGGTGAAATTGAGTGATCATTCACAACCACATCTTCTTGAAAGACACTTTCTTCAATAGGAGCATCAACTTGTGATCTTGCCTTGGTTTTAAAAACCGCGGACCACTGAATACCTTGATTACCTTTCTTAATGGTTGGATAAGGAGCATAACAAACTTGATCTACTTGAAAAGCTGCCACAAATGGGTTATGTCCACGAAGTTTCTTTTTCTCGTTTACATCTACAAGTCCATAAACCTTATGGATACTAAGTCCTTGTGGGGAATTATCAAGCCAATCACATTTAAACAATATAACCCTATAAACCCTTTGCCCGGCATAATAAGAAAGCTCAATTACTTCATTTAGGGTTCCATAGTAGTCCAACCCTTCAGTTGAATTCACAGAAACCCCATTGCTTAACGTAGACTTCGAAACATCAACTCCCTCCTTATAAGCTCGAAACTTATAGCCGTTGATGGAATACCGTCTCCAAGACTTCACCATGTTACTGTGGGTTAATATCCGTATACTACCCTTAAATTGCAGGACTATAACGTAAATTTAAACATGCGAATATCGTCATAAAACATAAAAACAATAGAAACGATAAGGAACAAGAAATAACCTCGGGTCCTTTAAATTGCGGCGTAAAGAACAGAAATCAAAGCAGATTTCCTCCTAATTGTTACACCCAAGACTTTGTCCGAGATATGCCCTTGTGCTAGAACAGTGTTCTCCGATTGCCTTGCAATATAGGGAGAACTGATGTGAGTTTTGTCGAGATGAGAGATCTCGGTTTTTCGTAGGAGAATACTCTTCAAAACCCTAATTATTGTTTCAAAATGATGATTAGCTTTAACGTAAGAGGAGGTCTCCTTTTGTTCTCCTATTTCGGCCAAAACCGTGACCCACAAGGGGAAGTGGGCTTCCACTTCCTCTTGGTTTTAACTCGAGGTCCGGTTCGTTAAATACTAAAATGTATATGACGGGTTTGTATTATAAATCACATCGGTTATCGGAAATTAAGGCATCGCTAATAATACGGGTTAGTGAATTATTAATACGTGTCCGACAAAACAAAGATTGTATAATTATTTTAATATACATTTAATTATATATAAATCACGTATATTTAATTTTACGAATTAATCCGGTTAATTCGCTTTAGCCCATGATATTTAATCCGTATTAAATATACTATCTCAACATCACATATTTGACTAATTACTAGTCAAATAACTCGGACTAACTGGTTAGTCAATTTTTGGCATCTACATGACAGTATTTTCATACCGTCACATCTCTCGAACGTATCCTATAGGTGTGACTTTTAGGGACCAGTTGATCACCGCCATCTGTATGACAATAACGTCAAACTTATCTAGCAAGCCAACCGTTATTGATAAACGTGGATCAACTGATAATAATACCAAAGTATGCCCTTTGATCCTTTTAGAGGTTTATAAGTCCTTGCACTAACAGTTAAGGACACCAACCCCAACAAGCTCCCACTTGTCCGTACAAGTGTATGTGCAATGACGTTATCCGCACTAACCGGAGGACACAAGCTCCAACAAACTCCCACTTGTCCGAACAAGTGTATGTGCGATAACCGATTCTCATATTCATTTAAAATTTCTCCCACTCAATGTAAAACAATTTGCCGATCTGGATCCACAAAGGTCGTATTTTACAATCGATCTGTATCTAGAGTGGTTTCCCCGACTAGAGAGTAACTTAACCGATAAAACGAATCCGTATCCGAGCATGGCCATGCATTTCGATTCTGACTCCTCGAGTGGCCCCGAGAAATATCGAGTACCTGATAAAGGCTGAATATTTCCTTCAACTCGACTCCTTCCGATCTAAGCAAGCATGAAATGACCCAGAAAAAAATCTACTTGGCCCCCAGTTACGGATGACCGTGAGAAAGAAACCAAAGTCACCCAAAATCTGCCGTAGTCTCAAGAGACAACGATAGTCAAAGAATCGACTCTTAGGATCACCATGGCAAATCCTATCCACGACCGGGCAGCGAATGTTATAAAACATTTAGGACTCCACGTCGATGTCACAATTGTGTCCTACGAGATATCCGTATAACTCGCCTCTGTGATTGGTCGTCAAACCGGTTGACTTATGGCTCGTTGAACCCACCATCAACCAACGTCACGAATAATTGCCGAGTTATCACTCATGTGGGCAATTAAGGACTAACAAGATATGATGTTTGTTCAGTTCACTTTGTGGTGTTCAAAATTGTCGTACAATTCCACATGAAAAACAAAATATATATATATATAAATATCAAAACGATGATGTCGTATAGAGTACAAAGGAGAATGAATCTGATCCATAAAAGAGTACTACAACTCAGGAACACGTTTGATTCCCATGGAATTTACGTGCCCTTCATGCTTATCTTGACGTAATGCTTTAGTGAGAGGATCTGCTATGTTATCATCTGTAGCAATCTTTTCTATCACTACTTCCTTTTGCTCCACGTAATCTCGGATTAGATGAGCTTTCCGTTGTACATGTCTAGACTAGTTGCTAGACTTTGGCTCCTTAGCTTGGAAGATGGCACCACTATTGTCGCAATAGATGGTGATCGGGTCATTCGAACTAGGCACTACAGATAGTCCATGTAAGAATTGACGCATCCATATCGCTTCCTTTGTTGCTTCGTACGCGGCATAGTACTCGGACTCGCCGTAGAATCTGTAGCTTGTTTGTTTCGAACTCTTCCACCGATCGCAGCGCCATTAAGAGTAAAAACGAATCCAGACCGAGATTTCGAGTCATCTCGATCCGTTTGGAAGCTAGCATCTCACAGAATCAGGTTGCGCATAGCGTTTGAGAGCCTCCATAAGTCAATGCCCAATCTTTAGTCCTCCGTAGGTACTTAAGAATGTTCTTGACACCAACCAATGTGGTTCACCTGGATGCCGTTGGAATCGACTTGTCATACTCAATGCATATGCCACGTCCGGACGTGTGCATATCATGGCATACATGATTGATCCTATTGCCGAAGCATAAGGAATCCGTGTCATGCGCTCTTTCTCTTCCGGTGTCTCGGTGCCCGAGACTTGCTCAAATGCACCCCCGGAGCCATAGGAAGAAACCCCTTCTTGGAGTTAGTCATGCTGAATCTCTCTAGGACTTTGTCTATGTAAGACTCCCCGATCGAGAGATAACATCCGTCGTGATCTATCTCGATAGATACGGATGCCTAGAATTCTCTCAGTGCCTCTCCCAGGATCTTTCATCCGGAAATGGTTTTTCAACCATACTTTCACCGAAGTTAAGAGAGGTATGTCATTCCCAATCGGGAGTATGTCGTCAACATACAATATTAGGAAGACAATCTTGCTCCCACTCGACTTGATATATAGACATGGTTCCTCGACCGATCGAGTAAATCCATTGTCTTTTATCACTTGGTCGTAGCGATGATTCCAACTCCTTGATGCTTGCTTAAGTCCATAAATGGAACGCTTAAGCTTGCACACTTTCTTAGGATGTACTGGATCGATGAAACCTTCGGGTTGTACCATGTACAACTCTTCCTCCAAAAAGCCGTTTAAGAAGGCGGTTTTCACGTCCATTTGCCAAATTTCATAGTCATGAAAAGCGGCAATCGCTAAGATAATCCGAATGGAACGCAACATGACTACGGGTGCAAAAATCTCATCGTAGTGCAAACCTGGCACTTGGGTGAAACCTTTAGCAACTAGTCGTGCTTTGTAGATATCTTGCTTTGACCTTCCACAGAATGCTTTATCTTGTAAAGCCATTTGCATTGAAGGGGACGAACCTTAGCAAGTAAGTCAACAAGATCCCACACGTTGTTCTCATACATGGAGTCCATCTCGGATTGCATGGCCTCAAGCCATAGCTTTGAGTCAGAACTAGTCATGGCACCTTTATAGGTTGCGGGTTCACTACTCGTTAAGAGTAGAACGTCATCTATGTCATGTTCCTCGACCATACCGATGTATCTGTCCGGAGGAATAGAGACTCTTCCCGACCTCCTAGGTTCCTCAGGAATATTCACCGCAGCCGGGATTGAAGGAACAGGTTCCTCCAATGGTTGCTCGGTGTTTGGTTCTGGAATCTCCGACAGGTCGAAGGTTCTATCACTCTTTGCATTCTCGAGAAATTCCTTCTCTAAGAATGTCGCACTAGCCGCAACAAAAACGCGTTGTTCGGTTGGCGAATAGAAGTAATGACCACGTGTTCCTTTAGGATAACCTATAAAGTATGTCTTGACCGATCGCGGGCCGAGCTTATCTTCAGGTCTCCACTTGACATAAGCCTCGCAGCCCCAAACCCGTATAAAGGACAAGTTAGGGACCGTTCCCTTCCATAGTTCATATGGAGTCTTGTCGACAGCTTTAGACGGACTTCGGTTAAGTATTAGAGCGGCTGACATAAGAGCATAACCCCATAATGAATCAGGTAATATCGTGTGACTCATCATGGATCGAACCATATCAAGTAGTGTTCGATTTCTCCGTTCGGACACACCGTTCAGCTGAGGTGTTCCAGGTGGAGTTAACTGTAGGGCAATCCCACAGTCCTTTAGGTGTTGATCAAACTCGTGAGAAAGATACTCGCCACCACGATCTGAACGCAGTGTTTTAATCTTTCTACCTAATAGGTTCTGTACCCTATTTTGGTATTCTTTGAATTTCTCAAAGGATTCACTTTTGTGCTTCATCAAGTAGACATAGCCATATCTACTCAAATCGTCCGTGAAAGTGATAAAATACCTATAGCCTTCTCGTGCGGTGATTGACATAGGACCACATACATCCGTGTGTATGAGCCCTAATAGGTCGCAGCAGCGCATTCCAACACCTTTGAAGGAAATCCGAGTCATCTTACCGATGAGACATGATTCACACGTGCCAAATGATTGAAAATCAAAGGCCGAGATAGCTCCATGTTTGATGAGCTGTTTTACGCGTTTCTCATTAATGTGTCCCATACGGCGCGTTACCATAGATACGTTTGATCTTTGTCACCAACCTTTAACCTTTTATTCATTACGTGTAATATTTCCGTGGTCTGATCTAAAACATAAATTCCGTTCATGGAAACTGCCTTGTCGTAAATCATATCGTGTAATGAGAAAATGCAAGCATTGTTTTCTATTACAAATGAAAAACCAAGTTTATCAAGCGCAGAAACTGAAATAATGTTTTTAGAAAGACTGGGTACATAATAGCAATCATATAATGATAACTCAAATCCGCTAGGAAGCTGGATCACATATGTCCCCTTTGAGATGGCAACCACTCTTGCTCCATTCCCAACACGCAGTCCACCTCACCCTTTACGAGGGGTTCGATGTTTCGAGCCCCGCACATGATTACACAGATGAGAACCACAACCATTATCAAGTACCCAAGTTCCGTAACTTGCGTGGTTAATCTCAATCATATGAATAAAATTAGAAGAGAGAGAAGACATACCAACAGTTTTAACACGACCGCCTTTAAGTCCTCATGATAAACAGACACATGTGCGTCTCAATGCCCAAATCATGTGGCAATGGTGGCATTCCATGTTTTCACTCTTGCTCTTTGTCATGCCTGATGAGTTACTCGCCTCACCAGGACTACTCTTACCTGAACCCGACTTCTTGAACTTCGCCTTACCTACTGTTAGGTTTGCCGGAGCTTTGCCCTTACCTTTCCCTTTGTTTGACACAACGAGAACATCCTGTTTCGAGCTCCCACTGAACTTCATGTCCTTCTCGGTCCCGTACGAGGAGGGAGTGCAATTCATGGGGAGTTTTCTTCAAATCATTCATATAGTAATTCGCTCTAAATTGCGAAAAACCATCGTGGAGTGAGTGAAGCATACGGTCGATAACAATGTTCTCGCTGATGTTACGAGCTTAAAGGTCTCCAGCTTCTCGACATTCTCAATCATGCTGAGAATGTGTGGGCTAACCGGTTGGCCCTTCTGGAGTCTCGCATCAAAGAAGCGAGTGGTATGCTCATAGGTCACGATTCTCGGTGCTTTCGAGAATTCCTTAGTGAGCGTGGTGAAAATCTTGTTTGCACCATGGGCTATGAAGCGTTTCTGCAAATTGGATTCCATTGCAAAAATGAGTACGTTTTTAATCGCACCCGCTTCCATACGTAAATCGTTAAACTTGGCGATTTCGGTAGCTCTAGCCGTGGGACCTGGGTTTGCCGGAGGGGCTCTAACAAAAATTTGAGCTTCCGTCGCCAGCGTGGCGCATTCCGTAATGCCGCCTCCCACCGCGCGAGTTGGATCCATCATTCTTCGATCCGAGTAGACCGATTCATCCGATTCATGAAGATCCTAAGCCAGGACTCACGGTCCAATGTGGCACTTGGCATTGGGTTATCACTTGAACCAGCCATTTGTTGTTTAGCAGTTTAAAATCGTGATCTACACTGAAAAAAGAAAGAAATAACAAAACGAAATGAGCAACTCATCGAGGTGATTTAAGTCTATTTTAAAATTCATTTTAAACATGTAGACTCTCGCACTTGCATAATTGATCTCCCTCAAGAATGATACAAGTGATCCCAAAACTCAATTTCTGTAAATTGATAAGCCAACTGTTTAGCTAATTCTTCCGGAAGAACTCTTGGTCGATAGATTTCCGTAAATCCTATCTATAGTCCACCATAATCACAGGATCGTACGAGTGACCATAGTGTTGAGATAAAATAGGTCAATCGGTTCCAACTTACCCGACGTAGAAGGGGTCATAGTATGCCTACCGACGAAGAAGGGACTCATTGGAGTTTGACCTATAAAGACCGTTCTCAATTTTAGTTTATACGAGGAAGATCCCATCAACAAAATTATAATTCATTTTAAGTGAACGAATAACTAGCGTCTGTCGTGAATGAATTTATTTGGATGATGGCTTAAAACGTGTGACATGAGAATGTCAATGAAAACTAACTCGTGACCTCTATATGTGTCAGTTTTCATGCAATAAATTATAGGTGGTTTGGTTTTTAGGCGGAATATGATGCATATTATCGTTGCATAAAATAAATAAAGGAATGCGATACGTAAATAAAAATTTCCTAGTGTGGCCTATCCTAGTATAAGAACAAGATACAACTTTGGAATCCACCGTTGGACCCGAAAAGCTTGTCTTGATGTTCCATCTTGATCCAAGTAGCGGGAGTGAGCATCCGGTCTCCATCTTTGGTCTTCTCAAAAATTACAATTTAAAATTACAAAATATAAACCTATTTACATTCTAATTAAAACTGTAATTACAAGTGAAAAATCCAAAACGGAGATGCAAGATCTCAAAATACAACCAAGACCGTGTTCCATCATTACGGTAACACGTTCTACTAAGGCCACACTAAGTTACAATTGATTGTAAAAATTAAATACGTAATTAAAATGGCATTCACGGCATTCAACAAAAACGATAAATAAAAATGCATCAACTAAAAACAAATTCATTCGTGACATAATTCCGTAATTATGTTAAATTTATCCAAACCACCTTTTAATGATTAAAATTCATGTGATAAAACCGCTTCTATCATTCAATTTTAATCCATTACAATCCGTTACTTTAAAAACGCTTTAAAATAACTTAATGGTACGTGTGTGAACTGTTTCACAATCATAGCGAGTGTACTATATCCGGATAAAGTACATATTGAAGCCAAAAGAAAATTTAAATCAAAAGAAACAAATTTTCAAAGTCAAAAGAAGAAAATCCCTCGATCCAGGGACATAAGTGCTCGATCGAGGATTAGAGGGCTCGATCGATCAATCGCAAGTCGATCGAGAGGTATGCTAATCAGGAGGTGCTCGATCGACAACACTGGTGGTCGATCGAGTACCTATATCAAGAAAACTACTCGATCGAGTACGAGGACAACTCGATCGAGCAGAGGGGTTTTGAAAGCGTGTCGATCGAGTAAGTACAAAGAAGGACTCGATCGAGCAAAAAATTTTGAATGTGGTCGATCGAGTACAAAGGGGACTCGATCGAGCAAAAATTATACGTAAAAAAGCCACTCGATCGATTAAAAACATGGTCGATCGAGTGCAAAAATCTCTGGAAAATCCAAAACCCTCGTGAAAACATATTTCGAGACAAAATCAATTGCAAATATGATCGTAAACGCATTAAAACAAATTTGACAATTGACAAAACATGACATATTGTTATAATCTCTGTATAAAACAACAATATGCAAAAACCAAATCGAAAAACATGAAATTACCGTGTAATACATGACACGGTTTAAAAAAATTTCTCGTGTATACTAGGCACGGTTTTGAAGCGAAAATCATCGTTTCAAAAACGTTTTATGAAAAACACATGAAAAATTCACGTGGCCTCGCCGATACCACTTGTGGGTTAATATCCGTATACTACCCTTAAATTGCAGGACTATAACGTAAATTTAAACATGCGAATATCGTCATAAAACATAAAAACAATAGAAACGATAAGGAACAAGAAATAACCTCGGGTCCTTTAAATTGCGGCGTAAAGAACAAAATCAAAGCATTTCCTCCTAATTGTTACACCCAAGACTTTGTCCGAGATATGCCCTTGTGCTAGAACAGTGTTCTCCGATTGCCTTGCAATATAGGGAGAACTGATGTGAGTTTTGTCGAGATGAGAGATCTCAGGTTTTTCAGAGGAGAATACTCTTCAAAACCCTAATTATTGTTTCAAAATGATGATTAGCTTTAACAGAAGGAGGAGGTCTCCTTTTGTTCTCCTATTTCGGCCAAAACCGTGACCCACAAGGGGAAGTGGGCTTCCACTTCCTCTTGGTTTTAACTTGAGGTCCGGTTCGTTAAATACTAAAATGTATATGACGGGTTTGTATTATAAACTGTTATCGGTTATCGGAAATTAAGGCATCAGCTAATAATACGGGTTAGCTGAATTATTAATACGTGTCCGACAAAACAGTATTGTATAATTATTTTAATATACATTTAATTAAATATAAATCACGTATATTTAATTTTACGAATTAACTGGTTAATTCGCCTTAGCCCATGATATTTAATCCGTATTAAATATACTATCTCAACATCACATATTTGACTAATTACTAGTCAAATAACTCGGACTAACTGGTTAGTCAATTTTTGGCATCTACATGACAGTATTTTCATACCGTCACATCTCTCGAACGTATCCTATAGGTGTGACTTTTAGGGACCAGTTGATCACCGCCATCTGTATGACAATAACGTCAAACTTATCTAGCAAGCCAACCGTTATTGATAAACGTGGATCAACTGATAATAATACCAAAGTATGCCCTTTGATCCTTTTAGAGGTTTATAAGTCCTTGCACTAACTGTTAAGGACACCAACCCCAACAGTTACTAGGACCCAATGCTAAAGCTATTATTAGATGATCCTTCAATCTATGAACCTATGAATAAAAAAATGTTAATTAAGTTGTTATATTTTTTTCAATATCTAATAAGAAATCTAAATGTATAGTTCAATTTCAAAGAAAATGTATCATCACTTACTTGATTTCGGAACCATTTCGGAAAACTTTTCTCATGTGATGCCCAAACATCATCAGAGAATGTGACATCAGGAAAATTGATTTTGATATGTGCCTCAAATTCCCTATAAGTAGGGAAAGCATGTTTTAGTTATGTATTAATTACCTATAAATTCGATCTAATTTGATAATTAAAAAACAATTGAGTAATGATGAAGTATTAACTTACTTTTCATAAGTATCTAAAAAATCTCCACAGTTCCTTAGCACATAAAAATGAGCTTCTTCATACTCTTTCTCAGTTAAGTACCTCTGTATACATTTTCCGGTTGTAGTTCCCATGTCATCATTGAATAACTCAGGTAACTTAGATTTCAACTGGTCATCGGAATTTACACCAACATCTAAGTCTTTTGCTTTTGTGTCAATGTGATCTTCGAAATAAAAAGAACAAAAATTTGAAATTTCCTCTAACAAAAAAGCGTTGCATATTGAACCCTCCACCCGAGCTTTGTTGCCAATCTTTTTTTTTATATGATTAAGAAATCTCTCAAATGGATACATCCATCGATATTGAACAAGTCCTCCAACTTTTGCTTCATAAGGTAGGTGAAGAGGCAAATGCTCCATGGAATTGAAAAAAGACGGGGGAAATATCTTCTCTAACTTGCATATTATCTCCGCAATGTTTGACTCTAGACGTTCCAAGAATCAACTCTAATCGTAGAAGTACACAGGTCTCTAAAAAATTGGCTTATCTCAGTTATTGTATTCCAAGGACCCGTCGGAGCAACTCTTTCAAGGCAACCGGGAGTAGTCGTTCCATAAAGACATGACAATCATGACTTTTCATGGAATGTAACACCATCTTTTTATGGTCAACACACCGACTCAAATCTGAAGCATAACCATCCGGGAATTTTAAGTTAGCAACCCAGTCACATAGAGCCTTTTTCTCCGCGTTTGATAAAACAAACCTAGATGATGTGGTCCGTTTATAGCAAAGTTCATTAAAGTCTTCTTTACCCTTAGTGTCAAATTTAGTTTTACCTGGTACATCCATGATAGTGTTGATAAGTTGTTCAAAAAAAAATTTCTCAATGTGCATAACATCCAAGTTGTGTCGAATCAAAGAACGTTTTCCAATAGGGAAGTTCCCAGAATATGCTTTGTTTCCACCAACCTTCATTCTGATCTTTCAATCTTTTCAATTCTTTATCAGAAGCATCAACTATTTTAGGCAACTCTTTTACGGATTCCCACACTTCATCACCCGTTAGTTTCGATGCGGCTATGCGATTCTCGCTTTTTCTTTTTAAGAAAATGCTTACAATTGTCGCGGAAAGGATGATCAGGTGTTAAGAACTCACGGTGACAATCAAACCAACAAACCTTTTTGCTATTTTTAAGCCAAAAAGATCTATGATCATTTTCTAGACAATAAGGACAGGCACGATATCCACTTGTGGACCAACCGAAAAGCATGCCATATGCCGGAAATCGTTGATCGTCCATATTAATGCAAAATTTTTTAATTGAAAATTTTGTTTCTTAGAGACATCATAGGTGTCCACGCCGGTTTCCCAAAGTTGTTTCAACTCTTTGATCAACGGTTGGAGGAAAACATCTAAATTTGTTTTCGGATTCTTAGGACCGGAACTAGCACGCATAAGAACAAAATTGTCTCTTCATGCATAACCAAGGAGGTAAGTTGTACGGAGTCACAATCACGGGCCAACAAGAGTATTTCGTCCCAAACTGCCGAAAAGGTTGAAATCCATCCGTACACAAACCTAGCCTAACATTTCCGGGTTCACTTGCAAAATCTGGATGCTCTCTATCGAAATGCTTCCACGCTTCTCCATCACTTGGATGTGCCATTGTCCCCCTTTCTCTTAATCGAGAGTTTTTGTAGTGCCAACTCATCTCACCTGCTATGTGCTTGGTTGCATATAGTCGTTGTAACCTTGGCGCAAGCGGGAAATAAGTTATTGGTTTACATGGAATTCGCCTCCCACTTGAATTCTTTTTACCTTTATACCGAGATGCACGACACTTTGTACATTCTTCAAGATTAGAATTTTCCTCCCATAAAAGCATGCATCCATTGATACATGCATCAATCTTTTCATGGGGAAGTTGGAGTCCCTTCAGAACTTTTTTAATCTCATAAAAATTGCGCGCCATTTGATTTTCCTTTGGAATTATGTCACCAACGAACGACACAAAACTATTAGCGCATCTAAGAGATATGTTGTTCTCACATTTGATTGATAACAACCTAGCAGATGCTTGCAACAAACTCATATCACTTCCCTCAAACACCGGTTGTTCAAATTTTGCTCTAACATTTTAAAGAACGAAGAAACATGGGGGTTCGGGGTTTCATAACGCACTTCTTCATCGTTAAGGTCATCAGGATTAAGTCGATCCTCCAAAATTTGGTCAACAGTATCACGCAATGCATTTTCCACGAACTCACGGTAAGGATTCTCACTAGCATTTGTACTAGGTAGTTTCTCACCGTGATACGTCCATACATAATAATTATCGGCGAAACCATACGACCAAAGATGAATTTGAACATCCGCTTTCCTTTTAAAACCTAGGTTTTTGCATTTCTTACACGGACACCTCATTTCACCTAAATTCTTGTACTCACTACTTCCTTCCGCGAATTTAATAAACTCTTTCACCCCCTCTGCATATGCTTTCTTGGGTTTCTTTTTTTCGTCTAATCTTTCATACATCCACTGCCGTTCTAATCTTTTCATGTTATTATATATCTACACATTTATATATGTCATTAAAAAAGATAATAACCTAACAACAATCAAAATCAAGCATAATAAACAATAATTTAACATTTTAACCAATATAAATATTGTATTTCTTTGAATTGGGTCCTTATCACTCCAACCTAAACCCATCAATGTACGTTTTAAGTCACTAGCAAACATGTACTTGTGATTTATTAATGAGAAAAAAATTCGGCAATTCCCATCCGTTCTCCAAATACACAATATAGAATAAATAATTACTCTACATATGCATTTAGAGAACATTAAAGGAATTGTCACCAAACTCTTTTCTCATTAAGAAATCACAAGCACATGTTTACTACCTAAGTGACTTAAAACGTACAAAGACAGTCCCAAAACGGGGACTATTCAAAAATTACTCCTAGTGAGTAATTTTTGAACGGGTACTAGGTCAATATGTACAATAATTTTAACAATATTAAAAACAAAACATACAACAATGACTACTTTTTCAATTAACAAAAACTAACATGATTTACTTTTCATTTTACATATCTAGTCTAATTCATATCTATTCTAATTAACATTTAACAATAATCTAAATTAACAACATGCATACATTAAAAAAAAAATTATAACTAATAATCTAAATTAACAACATACATTAACAACATACATCCGTCACAACATTGGCTTCTATCCTAAGTCAACATGCATCAACACCAACCCTTTTTCAACAACAATTAAAACAATAACTAATAATCTAAATTAATTAAACTAATTAAAAAAATTAAAAGGAGTAATACCTAATTAACTTGACAAAAAAAAAATGAAAAAGAAAGGGCAAGCGATGGCCGCGGCAAGTGAGGTCAAGGAGGCGGCGGGCTCAAGTGAGGCGGTGGCTGGCGGAGGCGGCGGCCAACTATTAACAAAAAAAAAAGATAAATAAGAAAAGGAGAAGGAAAAGGATGAAGGAGAAGGAAAAAGATAAAGGAAATAGAAAAAAAAGATAAAGTTAATTACCTTATAGTGATGGCGACGGCGTGGTGGTGTTGGTGGTGGTGGTGGTGGCGCCGGAAGTGGAGGAGGGTGGTGGTGGTGTCGGGTTTTAAGGAGGTAAGGGTTAAGGCGATTTTAATTGATTTGGGGGAATTTTGGTAAAGTGAAGGAGAAACTCTTCGCGTGTTTCAGATAATAGAAACCTCTGACGGAAATTCCGTCGGTTAAATAGAAATCCTGACGGAAATTCCGTCAGTATTCCTATTTCACTGACGGAAAATCCGTCATACGTTCACTTTATCAGAAAATAATGCAAGTGACTGTACACGTCAGTTAAAGTAGAAATCCTGACGGAATATCCGTCAGTATTTTGAAAATTCTGACGGAATATCCGTCAGTGCTACAATTATTGTGACACCCTGTCACACACTAATATCAACTAATAATTGACCCACTGACGGATATTCCGTCGATTATTGAAAAAAAAGACGGATATTCCGTCAGAGGCTAAAGTGATTTCAACCGTAATCCAATTTAACGTGTAAAGCCCATCGACGGATTTTCCGTCGCATTATTAAGAGATTACCGACGGAATTTCCGTCATCGCTTTTTTTGGGCGCCTTTGACTTGGTCAACGCGCCAATAGATACTGACGGGATATCCGTCAGGAAACTTTACTGACGGAAATTCCGTCACAAGTCCGTCAGTAATCCGTGTTTTCTGACGGCCTCTTTTTTCCGTCGGTAGGGCCGTCACTAACCCGCGTTTTTCTTGTAGTGTTTGAGTCTTTAAGAGAGAAAGTTTTCATACCTTCAAGGGAGTCTGTATCTTGTGGGAGGTTATATAGGGGTGTGTCCATGATAGTTGGGCAAGTTGATCTACTTGTAGATTTGTTGGAGTTTCCTTTAGATGGGTTTGAGATGATAGTCGGGATGGATTGGTTGAGAAAGTACAAAGCTAAGATAGATTGTCATCAAAAGAAAGTTTCTCTGAGAGGTCCTAAGGGGATTAGCGTGTCTTATCGTGGGTTTGTTGTCAAACCCAAAGTTAAGTTGATTGCAGCAGTGACCTTGAAGTCCTATCTGAGGAAGGGGTGGTCGTTGATCTTGTGCCATGTAAGGGATCACAGAGTGGAGAGTCTGACAGTTGAGCAGATACCAGTTGTGGGAGAGTTTCTAAATGTCTTTCCTGAGGAGATTCCGGGGTTGCCACCAAAGAGGGAGATAGATTTCAGTGTTGAGCTGAAACCGGGGACGGGGCCAATCTCTAAGGCACCGTATCGGATGGGTCCTAAGGAGTTGGAGGAGCTAAGGAAGCAGTTGGATGATCTGATTGAGAGGGGATACATTAGACCTAGTGTATCACCGTGGGGAGCACCAGTGCTATTTGTGAAAAAGAAAGATGGGAGCCTAAGGTTGTGCATAGATTACAGGGAGATGAACAGAGTGACAGTGAAGAACAAGTATCCTTTGCCAAGGATAGATGATTTTTTTGATCAGTTGAGTGGTGCATCAATCTTTTCTAAGATTGATTTGAGGTCGGGGTACCATCAAGTGAAGATTAGAGAGGAGGACTTACCAAAGATAGCTTTCACGTCAAGGTATGGCCATTATGAGTATGTGGTGATGCCGTTTGGGTTATCTAACGCACCAGCTGTGTTTATGGATTTGATGAACCGGGTCTTCAGTCAGTTCTTGGACAAGTTTGTGGTGGTTTTCATATATGACATCTTAGTCTTTTCTAAGACTAAGGAGGAGCATGAGGAACATTTGAGGATTGTGTTTCAGACCTTGAGGGAACATGAGTTGTATGCAAAGTTGTCGAAGTGTGAGTTCTGGTTGGAGGAGGTTGCTTTTCTAGGGCATGTGATTTCAAAGAAAGGGGTAGTTGTGGATCCTGCAAAGATTGAAGCAGTTACCAAGTAGGAAGCACCAAAGAATGTAGCTAAGATCAGGAGTTTCTTGGGTTTAGCAGGATATTATCGACGGTTCGTGAAAGATTTCTCCAAGATTGCTAGACCTATGACAGCTTTGATGAGGAAAGAGAACAGGTTTCGCTGGGATAAAAGTTATGAGACGGTGTTCCAAACATTAAAGGAGTGTTTGACCACAGCTCCAATCTTAGCATTTCTTGAAGGGAGTGAGAACTTTGAGGTGTATACGAAGAATGGGTTGGGTTGTGTGTTGATACAGAATGGAAAAGTGATTGCCTATGCTTCTAAGCAATTGAAGCTTTATGAGGAGAACTACCCTACTCATGATCTAGAGTTGGGTGCAGTTGTGTTTGCTCTTAAGATTTGGAGACATTACCTATATGGGGCGACCTTTAAGGTATTTTCAGATCACAAGAGTCTCAAGTACATCTTCACTCAAAAGGAGTTGAACATGAGACAGAGGAGGTGGATGGAGTTGATTGGCGATTATGACATGGATATTATCTACCATGAAGGGAAAGCCAATGTTGTTGCAGATGCTTTGAGCAGGAAGAGTGTACATTCCCTGTGCACAGCTATATCCTTGATGAGATTAAGAGATGAGGTGAGGAGGTTCGGGATATATATGATCCAGAAAGGGGATGTTATGAGAGATTTGATAGTGCAGCCAGACCTTTATGATGATATTCGCGGTAAGCAGGTGTTGGATCCCAAGATTGTGGAGTGGAGAGCTGGAGTAGAGAAAGGGACAGTGTCTAGATTCTCTATTCATACAGATGGTAGTCTGAGGTTCAATGGGAGGTGGTGTGTTCTTAATGATGAAGAGCTGAAGAAGACGATCATGACAGAGGCCCATTGCACACCATACTCGGTACATCCAGGCGGTGACAAGCTATACAAGGATTTGAAAAAGATTTTCTGGTGGCCTGGGATGAAGAAAGAAACAGCTGACTTCGTGGCTCGTTGTTTGACATGTCAGAGAGTGAAATGAGAGCAGCGACGATCACAAGGTAAGATTCAGTCTCTTGAGGTACCTGAGTGGAAGTGGGAGTCCATTTCTATGGATTTTATCGTGGGTTTACCGAAGAGTCAACAGGGTAACAATATGATATGGGTTATAGTGGATCGACTGACCAAGTCAACTCATTTTGTGCCAATGAAAGATACATAGTCTAAGGCACAGTTAGCTATGGCTTATCGGAAGAATGTGGTGAGATTACATGGGGTGCCTAAAGATATAGTGTCTGACAGAGATTCGAGGTTTATCTCATGGTTTTGGAAAGAGTTGCAGGAGTCTTTGGGAACTACCTTGAAGATGAGTACAGCATTTCATCCTGTGACAGATGGCCAGACGGAGAGGGCCATC
Organism: Silene latifolia; assembly: GCF_048544455.1. Classification (NCBI taxonomy): domain Eukaryota; kingdom Viridiplantae; phylum Streptophyta; class Magnoliopsida; order Caryophyllales; family Caryophyllaceae; genus Silene; species Silene latifolia. Next base: position 89,827,918 of record NC_133531.1, on the reverse strand, counting down.
AAGACTCTAGAGGATATGTTGCGAGCTTCTGTTATGGATTTTGGTGGTAGCTGGTAACAGAGGTTAGATCTGATTGAGTTTTCTTACAACAACAGCTATCACACCAGTATTGGCATGGCGCCATTTGAGGCTTTATATGGATGGAGATGTAGGAGTCCGATTTGTTGGGACGATAGTGCTGAGGCAGTGGTTTTGGGCCAGAGATGGTACATGAGATGGTGGAGCAGATTAAGGTGATCAGACAGATGATGAGAGTGGCCCAGGATCGACAAAAGAGTTATGCTGATCTACATCGACGGGATATAGAGTTTCAGGTTGGGGACAAGGTTCTTTTGAAAGTGTCTCCTATGCGTGGGGTCATGAGATTTGGCAAGAAAGGGAAGTTGAGTCAGAAGTTCATAGGACCGTATGAGATCTTAGACCGTGTTGGAGAGATTGCTTATCGGTTGGCTTTACCGTCTGCTTTGGATAGGGTACATAATGTGTTTCATGTTTCTCAGCTGCGGAAGTATGTTAGTGATCCGTCACATGTGTTAGAGGTAGAGAACATAGAGCTGGATGAGTCCTTGTCTTATCTTGAGGTGCCTAAACAGATTCTTGATCGCAAGGTTAGGAAAACTAGACATGGTGAGACAGTGTTGCTTAAGGTTCTTTGGTCTAATCATGAGGTTGAGGAGGCTATATGGGAGGCGGAAGAGGCCATGAGGGAGCGCTACCCGTCTCTTTTTGATCAGGTATGTATGGTTACGGGGATGTAACCTTGTTTCTTTTAGAGGGGGTAGGAGATGATCGCGAAGAGTTTTTATATGTTTTTATGTTGATTTTGATATAGTTAGTAGTTGTTTGAGTCGGGTTGAGTTTGGTTTGGTAAGTATGTTTTGGAATTTTATGTTGAGTTTTGTTTTTGTTGTTGTGTCGGGAGAGTGTTAGTGTATTTTTGTTTTGTTATGGTTTGAACTTCGGTGACGAAGTTCTTTTTAAGGAGGGAAGACTGTAATACTACGGTTTTATGAATCTTTGGGTACTCTATCGAGTGGGGCTTACTCTGTCGAGTAAGTATGTTTGGTATACGAAACAGTAGTCTGCCTGTAGGGTACTCGATCGAGTAGCCTTGGCACTCGATCGAGTAGCCTTGGCACTCGATCGAGTACGTGACTTACTCGATCGAGTAAGTTGGTTATCGGGTAATTTGCGACAGGTTTGTTAATAATGCGGATTAATATATAATAATCTGTCATCTTTTTCCTAAACACTTTTACAAACCTAAAAAAACAAAAAGGAGAGATTGCAAGTAACGTTGATCGATTCATTCGCATTATTGGCAAATCCCGGAGCTAGAGGTGTCGGTTTCCTTTGTTCTTTATACCGTTGTGATCCTTGCGTCAAGGATAAGTTCTATGTATCATTTTTATAGCATTTGGTTAATGTTGGTTAAACCCTAATTTGGGGATTTGGGGGTTTTTATGATTGTATGGTTAAGGTAGTAATTGTATGAATGTATGTATAGGAGGAGGGTTCGTAGAAGAGAGGTTTTGATACAGCTGCTAGATCGTCTGATTCTGTGATTGCATTCCACGTAGGGTTTCCCTACTCAGTATTAATTACATAATGTGTTTGGTAGTTTCATTGTGATTATTGTTAAAATATATTGTTGGTGGTTGTGACGGTTGTTGGTTATATTGTTGGTTGTATTGTTGATTAATATCGTTGATTGTTGTTGTATCTGTCTGTGATCTTCGGGGTGCGTCCCTGGCTGAGTGGAGTCACTTGCGGGAGTGGCTTTACGACCTTGATTCGTCTTCTGTGGAACCCGCCACAGAAGGGATGTGCACATTAATGAACATGGGTTTATCGCTCGATGGAGATGAGCGGGGTTTAGGTGGGTACGGCTGCGGTCCCCCACTGGCGGTGTGGAGTATCTGTTGCGATGGGTACTCTGGCAGGACTACACACGTTAGTGTGTAGTCAGTTGTGTGGAGATTGATTATGGAGACTGGGGTTTGATGTGACGATCGAGCTGTTTGGCATTTGTTTTATTGTGATTTGTATTGTGTAATTGGTACTGACCCCGTTTTTGTTTTGTAAAACTGTGGTGATCCATTCGGGGATGATGAGCAGTTGTTGAGCGGGTTCGATATGATGCATTTGGGCTAGCTGGGATGAGTCGTCACTTGGCAATTAGAAGAGTCTTCCGCTGTGTCAGACGATGTCCTTCGTTTTCAGTTTTGCTAGTAGATAGTTGTGGTTTTAGATTGTATTTCATTTAACAGTTTTGGTTTGCGACATGTAATCACTTAAGCTATATTTACTTTTAAAGTACGTTTCTTTATTGTCTTTTGATTATCATTGCCTCGGGTAACCGAGATGGTGACGTTCCTATACCTGAGTGGTCCTGGTAAGACACTTGGAGTATGGGGGTGCCACAGCATCACTATGGTATAATAATCTTAAACATCAGAGGCTAAGGGAAGGGAAGGAGGCTATTAAATCTTGGTCCAAACTTAAAAAGAAATTGTTGTATAAGTTTGTTACCAAATATTACACCCAGGATTTGTTCATTAAATTGTCTAAGCTTAGGCAGGATGAGAGATCACTTGAGACTTATTTGAGGGAGTTTGAACAGCTAACTTTACAGTGTGAGATAAATGAGAAGCCTGAGCAAAGGATTGTTAGGTTCTTAGAAGGGCTTGATAAGAATATTGCTACTAAGGTTAGGATGCAACCACTTTGGTCTTATGATGATGTTGTCAACTTGGCACTGAGAGTGGAGAAAATGGGGAAGTCTAAACTTGCTACACCTAAACCCAAACCTATCTTTAGACCCTAGACTAGTGTTAAAATTACTGAAACACCTAAACCAGTGTCCCAAACAGGAGGACACAAGGAGAAGGCACTTATGTTCCCTAAGTCCAACCCACCTCTGACCAAAGAAAATATTAAATGCTTCCAATGCCAGGGGTATGGCCACTTCAGGAAGGATTGTCCTTCCAAGAGAACATTGACAGCAATGGAAGTAGAGGAGTGGGAAATAGAGGGTTCAGTTGAGTATTAGGAGGAACCAGTGAATCAGGAGACAACTCTTGAGGAGGAGCCCAACCAGGAACAAGTCTTGGCTCACCCTAATACAGGCCATAATCTTGTTTTATGGAGGGTAATGCACTCTCAACAGGCACCATTGGAGGAGGATCAAAGATCCCTCATTTTCAGTAGTAGATGTACTATTCAGGGCAGGGTATGCAACTTGATCATTGATGGTGGGAGCTGCACTAATGTAGCCTCTGTCACCATGGTTAACAAGCTTAACCTCAGTACCCAGGAGCACCCAAACTCTTACAACCTCAGATGGCTAAACAAGGGAGCAGAGGTCAAGGTGGATAAACAGTGCCTGGTTCCATTTTCAATTGGCAATGTTTATAAAGATGATATCTTGTGTGATGTGATCCCTATGGATGCTTGCCACCTACTGTTGGGTAGACCATGGGAGTTTGACAAGAATTATATCCATCAGGGGAGGAATAATACCTATTCCTTCAAGCAAGGCAGCAAGAAGATCATATTGACCCCCCTACCACCTAATCAGAAGAACTATGGGAGTCCAAGTGTGACTGATAGACTCAATGGAGTTCTATTTCTATCTGAAGCAGAAATGGTCAAGGAAATGCAACAAGAGCAGTTTGTTCTTATCTTGTTGTCCAAAGAAATTCATAAGGATGAGGAGCATCAACTGCCAGCATAGGTTAGACCATTACTGAAGTAGTACCAGGATGTCTTCCCTGCTGAATTGCCTAGTGGATTACCTCCACTAAGAGGTATTGAGCACCAGATTGACCTTGTGCCAGGATCTGTACTCCCTAACAGGCCTGCATACAGGTGTGATCCTGATGCTACAAGAGAATTGCAAAAGCAAATTGATGAGTTGATGAACAAGGGGTTTGTGAGGGAATCCTTGAGTCCCTGTGCTGTCCCAGCACTGTTGGTACCTAAGAAGGATGGAACTTGGAGGATGTGTATTGACAGCAGGGCCATTAACAACATCACAGTCAAGTATAGGTTCCCTATACCTAGATTGGATGACATGCTGGATGAGTTAAGTGGTGCCAGGATCTTTTCTAAAATTGACCTTAAGCAGGGTTATCACCAAGTGAGAATCAGGGAGGGTGATGAGTAGAAGACTGCCTTCAAAACTAAGCAAGGGCTCTATGAATGGTTGGTTATGCCATTTGGGTTATCAAATGCCCCCAACACTTTTATGAGATTGATGACAGAAGTGTTGAGGCCTTGTCTGGGGAGATTTGTTGTGGTGTACTTTGATGACATCCTCATTTACAGCAAGTCCACAGAAGAGCACTTGAGCCACCTTGAGAATGTATTCCAAATCCTGAGAGGCAGCAAATTATTTGGAAAATTAGAGAAATGTACCTTCTTGGCTTCTGAAATTAAGTTCCTAGGATACATCTGTAATACCCCCATACTCCAAGTGCCTTACCAGGACCACTCAGGTATAAGGATGCTACCATCTCGGTTACCCGAGGCAATGATAATCAAATAGACAATAACGAAACAACATTTAAATAGAAATACTTTAGCGAAGGGTTACAATCCAAAACCAAAACCAAAATACGAATACAAGTTCTCAAACCAACTGTCTAGTAACTAACTGAAATGTTTATTAAACTACTAAGCTACAGCGGAAGACTTCTATCGTCAGACGGTGGCACATCCCAGCTATCCCAGTAACTCGACTCATACATGCTCAATAACTGCTCACCATCCCCGAATGGATCACCACAGTTTTTAAAAACATTAAACGGGGTCAGTACTAATCACACAATTTATATAAACTAACACAATAAAACAAACAGCTCAATCATCACAGATATTCTTCGAACTCCAAACCCAACTCCACAATCCTGACTACACACTAAAGTGTGTAGCCCTGCCAGAGTGCCCATCACAACAGGTCACTCCTTGCCGCCAGTGGGGGACCGCAGCCGTTCCACCTAAGCCCCGCTCATCTCCATCGAGCGATAAACCCAAATCCATTAATGTGCACATCCCTTCTGTGGCGGGTTCCACAGAAGGCGAATCATGGGCGTGAAGCCACTCCCGCAAGTGACTCCACTCAGCCAGGGACGCACCCCGAAGAACACAGACAGATACAATCAATCACAACTACTATCAAAGAACCAATTCCAAAGAATCGTCACAATACGAGTATGATAATATTCAACAACCACAAACACCACAACACATTATGGGACTAATACCGAGTAGGGAAACCCTACCCGGAAAGCACAACACAATCGACGATCTCATCTCACGATATCAAAACGCTTCCTCTACGAATCCTCCTCCTAACATACAAACATATAATCACTACCAATCATAAAATACAACAAAACCCTCAATTCCCAATATTAGGGTTTAACCAACTTTAACAAAACACTATAAAAACGGTATATAGATCTTACCCTCGACGCAAGGATCACAACGGTATAAAGAAAGGTAAAATCCGACCTTTCAAGCTCCGGGATTTGCCAACAATGCGATTGATGCGAAGAACGTAGTTTGATTTCTCTTTTTGAAAGTAATTAGGTTTAAAAGTGTTTAAAGAAAAGTGACGGAAGTTATTATATACTTAATCGCATTATTAACAAAACCCGACAAATCAACTCCTCAGAACCTAAGCTACTCGATTGAGTAGCTGAGGTACTCGATCGAGTGCCCCCTTACTCGATCGAGTATCTACGTTACTCGATCGAGTACCCAACAGGTCAGAAACTATTTTAAACTGCAACTCACCCTTACTCGACAGAGTAAGGCCTACTCGATAGAGTACCCAGAGACTCATAAATCCGTAGTATTACAGTCTTCCCTCCTTAAAAAGAACTTCGTCCCCGAAGTTCAAACCACACAAAACAAAGACACACACTACAACACTCTCGACTCAAAACCAAAACAAAACTCAACATGAAACATGTTACTAACCCAAACTCAACCCGACTCAACGACAACAAACATACCGACACAACATAAAAAAAGGTATGAAACTCTTAAAAACTCTTTGCGATCATCTCATACCCCCCTAAAAGAAACAAGGTTACGTCCTCGTAACCATACATACCTGATCAAAAAGGAAAGGGTAACGCTCTCTCATGGCCTCCTCTGCCTCCCATGTAGCTTCCTCAGTCTCGTGGTTAGACCAAAGGATCTTAAGCAAAACTGTCTCACCACTCCTAGTCTTCCTAACCTTCCGGTCAAGAATCTGCTTAGGTACCTCAAGATATGATAAAGATTAATCTAGCTCTAAACTCTCTGCTTCTAACACATGTGATGGGTCACTCACATACTTCCGCAGCTGAGATACATGAAACACATTATGCACTCTCTCTAACGTAGCTGGTAAAGCCAGACGATATGCAACCTCTCCAACCCGCTCTAAGATCTCATAAGGTCCGATGAACTTTTGACTCAGCTTGCCCTTCTTCCGAAATCTTATAACCCCACGCATAGGAGACACTTTCAGAAGAACCTTATCCCCAACCTGAAACTCTATATCCCGGCGATGTAGATCTGCATAACTCTTTTGCCTATCCTGAGCTGCTCTCATCCGTTCCCTGATCATCTTAATCTGTTCAACCATCTCATGTACCATCTCTGGTCCTAGAACCACTGCCTCAGCACTGTCGTCCCAACAAATCGGACTCCTGCATCTCCTCCCATATAAAGCCTCAAACGGTGCCATGTTAATACTAGTGTGATAGCTGTTATTGTAAGAAAACTCAATCAAATCCAGCCTCTGTTCCCAGCTACCACCAAAGTACATCACACAAGCTCGTAACATATCCTCAAGAGTTTTGATCGTTCTCTCAGTCTGACCGTCTATCGCAGGATGAAACGCTGTACTCATCTTCAAAGTTGTTCCCAAAGATTCCTGCAACTCTTTCCAAAACCTTGAGATAAACCTCGCATCTCTGTCAGATACTATGTCCTTAGGGACTCCATGTAACTTAAGCACATTCTTCCGATAAGCCATATCTAATTGTGCTTTAGTCCATGTATCTTTCATTGGCACAAAGTGAGCTGACTTGGTCAGTCGATCCACTATTACCCATATCATGTTGTTACCCTGTTGACTCATTGGCAAACCCACGATAAAATCCATAGAAATGGATTCCCACTTCCACTCAGGTACCTCTAAAGACTGAATCTTACCATGTGGTCGTCGTTGTTCCCCTTTAACTCTCTGGCATGTCAAACAACGGGCCACAAACTCAGCTGTCTCTTTCTTCATCCCAGGCCACCAAAACGTGTTCTTCAAGTCCCTGTACAGTTTGTCACCACCTGGATGTACTGAATATGGTGTACAATGTGCCTCTGTCATGATAGTCTTTTTCAGCTCCTCATCATTAGGGACACACCACCTACCATCGAACCTCAAACTACCATCTGTATGGATAGAGAATCGAGACACTGTCCCTTTCTCTACTCCAGCTCTGAACTCAACCATCTTAGGATCCAAAGCCTGTTTACCTCGAATATCATCATAAAGATCAGGTTGTACTGTCAAATCTCCCACAGCATCCCCTCTCTGCATCATATGTATCCCAAACCTCCCCACCTCATCTCTCAACCTCATCAAATATAGAGTTGTACACAAGGAATGTACACTCTTCCTACTCAAAGCATCTGCAACAACATTGGCTTTCCCTTCATGGTAGATAATATCCATGTCATAATCGCCAATCAGCTCCATCCACCTCCTTTGTCTCATGTTCAACTCCTTTTGAGTGAAGATGTACTTGAGACTCTTGTGATCCGAAAATACCTTAAAGGTCGCCCCATAAAGGTAATGTCTCCAAATCTTGAGAGCAAACACCACTGCACCCAACTCTAGATCATGTGTAGGGTAGTTCTCCTCATACGGCTTCAATTGCCTAGAAGCATAGGCAATCACCTTATCGTTCTGCATCAACACACAACCCAACCCATTCTTTGAGGCATCTGTATAAACCTCAAAGTTCTCGATCCCTTCAGGCAATGCTAAGATAGGAGCTGTGGTCAAACGCTCCTTTAATGTTTGGAACGCCGTCTCACAACTCTCATCCCAACGAAACCTGTTCTCTTTCCTCATCAAAGCTGTCATAGGTCTAGCTATCTTGGAGAAATCTTTCACGAACCGTCTGTAGTATCCAAATAAACCCAAGAAACTCCCGATCTCAAAAACATTCTTTGGTGCTTCCCACTTTGTCACTGCCTCAATCTTTGCCGGATCCACAGCTACTCCCTCCTTAGAGATCACATGCCCCAGAAAAGCAACTTTCTCTAACCAGAACTCACACTTGGACAGCTTAGCATATAACTCATGCTCCCTCAAAGTCTGCAACACAATCCTCAGATGCTCCTCCTTAGTCTTGGAGTAGATTAAGATGTCATCATTAAACACCACCACAAACTTGTCCAAAAACTGTCTGAAGATTATGTTCATCAAGTCCATAAACACAGCCGGTGCATTAGATAACCCAAACGGCATCACCACATACTCATAATGGCCATACCTCGACGTGAAAGCTGTCTTTGGTATGTCCACCTCTCTAATCTTCACCTGATGGTACCCCGACCTCAAATCAATCTTGGAAAAGACTGATGCACCACTCAACTGATCAAACAGGTCATCTATCCTTGGCAAAGGATACTTGTTCTTCACCGTCACTCGGTTCAGCTCTCTGTAGTCTATGCACAACCTCAAACTCCCATCTTTCTTCTTCACAAAAAGAACTGGTGCTCCCCACGGCGATACACTAGGTCTAATGTATCCCTTCTCTAGAAGATCATCTAACTGTTTCCTGAGCTCCTCCATCTCTTTAGGACCCCTCCGGTACGGTGCCTTAGAGATTGGCCCCGTCCCCGGTTTCAACTCAACTGTGAAATCTATCTCCCTCTTCGGTGGCAACCCCGGAATCTCCTCTGAAAAGACATCTGCAAACTCTCCCACCACTGGTATCTGATCAACTGTTGGAATCTCTATCCGTTCATCTCTCACATGGCATAAGATAAGATCAAAGGGCATCCCTTCCTCAGATAAGACTTCAAGGTGACAGCTGCAATCAACTTAACTTTGGGTTTGACCAGAAACCCACGATAAGACACACTAACACCCTTAGGACCTCTCAAAGACACTTTCTTTTGATGACAGTCTATCTTAGATTTATACTTTCCCAACCAATTCATCCCGACTATCATCTCAAAACCGTCAAAAGCAAACTCTAGCAAGTCTACAGGTAGATTAACTTGCCCAACTATCATAGACACATCTCTATACAACCTCCCACATGATACAGACTCACCCGAAGGTATAAAAACTTTCTCACTTACAGACTCATATACCCTCAAACCCAACCGTTTAACATGACTCGAAGATACAAACGACTGAGACGCCTCCGAATCAAACAAAACAAAGGTATGAATACCGTTAACAAGAAAAGTACCAGTGATAACATGTGCATCATCCTTAGCTGCTTTCTTGTCCATCATGAACAGCTTTCCACTGGTCTTCTGTCCACCTCCCTGGACAGTACTGGCTGATGTGGTCGGCTTAGCACCCGACCCCTGATTGTTGTTGTTGTTCGTAGCTGGTTTCTAATAAGAATTACCACCATTGCGGTTACCTCCACCCTGATAGCTCTAACTTCCTCGGTTAGACCATGACCCGGACGGTCTATTGCTCGCATGACTCTGTGCAGGTCCCTGAGAATAGCTCCCCCGAGCTGATCCCTGAAAAGCTCCCAGTGCACTCGTGCACTCATGTCTCTTGTGGCGTACACCGCTACAGCCAAAGCAAGTCATCCCCCAACTACCACTACTACCCACACGGCCACGCCCAAAGGAAGCCCCAGCATTGAACCCTGACCCAGCAGAAAACCCTCTAGCTTGATTGTGGTTGCCTTTCTTGTGACTAGATTGGCCACCACCCTCACTCTCAGCCTTTCTTTTCTCAACACCTACTCTCTCCTGAGCCATCTCCACCAACCTCTCAGCTCTCCCAGCCCTCTCATAAGCTTCCTTAACATCAGTAAGGACTCCCACAGGTAGCTTATCCATGATCTTAGGGGTCAACCCTCTCTCAAACCTCAGCGCCAAGTTCTCCTCACTCAAACCCATATCCTCAGCATACCTAGACTTCTCATTAAACTACTTGTAGTACTCAGCAATTGACATATCAGATGTCATCTTAAACCCATCAAACTCCTCTCTCAGCTTACTCCTCACATGTTCCGGTACAAACTATTTCCTCATGGCCCTCCGAAACTCTTCCCAAGGTATAGCAGGTAAGCCCTGGTTCGCATACATCTCCCTAGCACTGACCTTCACCTTATCCCACCACTCGCCAGCTGCTTCCCTCAGGTAGAACGCATCTTGTTCTACTCTCATCTCATCAGGACAATGGACCAGGTCTAGTATGTTCTCCATCTCACGATGCCAGTTGTCAAGAAGGTTTGGTTCCCCGGTCCCCTTTTACTCTTTTGGGTTAAACCTCGCTATATAAAGGCTGATCTTAGAGTGATCAACCTCCTTGTCCTTTCCCACTTTCTTTAAGTCCTCTGTAAGAGCATCCTGATGCTCCAACATCTTAACGATATCATCTATGTTCATGGTCTCAGCTCTCGCATACAAAGCGTTTCTCTTGGGCGGCATCTTGAAACTATATAAGAAAGGGTAGACATAAACATACGCACTAAAACCTCAAAACACGAAAGCGGACTGCCCAGAACACACTCGATCGAGTGCCTAAACCTACTCGATCGAGTAAGAGGCTACTCGATCGAGTGCCCACCAATCTCGATCGAGTACCCCGACATCAGACCCCAAACAGACCTTCTGATCTCTAACATACTCGACCGAGTAGCCAGGCTACTCGATCGAGTGACCCCCTACTCGATCGAGTGCCCTATGTACTCGATCGAGTACCCAAAAACCACGATTCTGGTTATAAAAACGTCAAATATGAAGGAAATGTAGATTCATATACATATTTAACATACTCATATATGTCTAATTAATTTGTCATAAATTAAAACGGATCTTATGCATGCAAACAATAAAATAAATAGAGGAGAAATCATGTCCTTACATGGTAAATTTCGGTTATTAGGGCACAAGAGAGATCACCTTTCTCTTCTTGTTCTTGAGCTTTTCCAATGGAAGAACAAAGATCTAAGTGTAAGATCTCTCCCTATGTATAATACCCAAGGCTCCTCTTAATTAAATTAATATTACAAATACTAGTTATAATATTAATTCTTAGTAGAAAATTGAACCAAAAATAATATTGAACACTTGAATTATTTCGGTTTATGTAAGAGAGAAAGAGAGGATTTTATCTCACTAGAAATCTCTATATTTGATGATGGAATAGAATGAATAACAATATACCACATTTTGTATATTATTAGGCAAAAATAAAACAAAAGCCATGATGGCTTTTGCCTTCTCAAAACCGGGTAAGAGGAGGGGTTTTGGGGAGCCAATGCATGAATTTGTTGCTCTTAACAAAGTTCATAGGCTTGCATGGCTAGACTACTCTTTAATCATTATGTTTTCTTATTAAAATATAAACACAATATTAAGTCTATTCCTCCTCTTATTTTCGGCACTTAACATAATATGGTGTCCATATTATTTTTGTCAATTGTCTATATGTTACATGTCACATATATTTGTTATGTAATTTTTAACTTATTAAAAATCAACGTATTAATAAAAATACGTCACATACAAAAATCGACTTAGTAATTTCATAATTACTTATGCCAAAATTTTTACCAATTTATAAATCACAACTGATTGTATTTATAACAATTCATTCAATTTAATTGTTACATTAAACAATCTATTTCATCCGAATAATTATACAATTTAATTACTCAGACCGTATCTCATTTAATCACATTTCAATATGATACGTAAATTTTACTTCCAAAATCGTCCGTCAATTTTCAAGTAATTTAATTAACTCGTAACATTATACGATTAATTAAATAATCAATTAAGAGTGTTGCCCTTTAGGTATGACCTAGGGGTCAATCGATCACCACCGTCACACGACAATAATGTCAAACTCTAGTCAGCCAATCATTACCGATATATGTTGACCAGTTGACAGTAACAATATTACTTCCCAATTGTATTCATTTTAATGAGACTTAAACATGTGATCATCATGATCAACAATCGTGATCGCATTATTGTCGGAGGACACATATTCCAACAATCTCCCACTTGTCCTCGACAAGTGTGCTCCACCAATTCTCTTGTCCTATTACTATCTCCCACTCAATGCAAGGTGTCTTTCAGGTCGTACTTGCAAGTGATCATATCGAGAGTGGTTTCCTCGATCTGGAGAATAACCGATTGACCGGATTTATCCACTCGGATACCTTCCGAGCGTGGCCACGCATTTCCAGTTCATTGCTCCTCGAGTGGCCCCGAGATATTGTTATAACCCCGACTAGGGGTGGACAATTCCTATCGCACTCATTCCCTTCGACTAGCCACACCATCATAACCCAAAATATGCCCATTTGACCCCATTTACGAAGGTCGTAGTAACACAAATCAAAGTTAATCAAAGCTCGTGCCATCTTAGGAGAATAGTCTTTAGTCAAAAGAATCGACTCATTTGAATACTATAGTAGCTCTCGCCACGACCAGGCTATATAAATTTGCCAGAACTCTATAAGCGGTCATTAGGCCCGACAAAATGTTCCTAACAGTCTGCCTATGTGATCGACTAGTCATCTCACATGACTGTATGGCACTTGAACTTGCCATCAATCGCCTCACACTCTAGTCACTTCGAGACGTCACCTCATATAAGTAACTATGGGCAAGTTAATCCATGTTCACTTTAACGGGGTTCAATTGTCTCTACAACCCGTTTGGATATAACAATGTACCAAGTGAGTTAATAATAACTCAAACGACAAATGTCGGCATCACACTCGGGTAGTCAATATCATATTACAACCTTGTGATGTATATCATAAGTGTAAACACTCATTGATTGCAATAGAAGTTTAACATCCCATGTGTCCATGTGTTCAAACTTCTTACACTTGCAATTTCCTTCACATTCATGTTCTCATACCATGAATTTTACCAAGCACACATCAAGGTTCTCGACCTTGGTTTTGGTTCTTTAACTTGAAAGAACTTTCTTATCGATCATCTCATAACGAACGAATTTGCGATGAATAATACAACTTGTACGATCAAGTATTCCATCCACACACAATGTACTAGGTACATGTTTTGTAGAATCTTGTAATAGTTGGCAAGATTATTAGCTTAGTACTTTTCACAAGTCCTAGCTTTATTAGGAAAGATTGTTTTGAATAACCTCTTATTTAACCAAGTATCTTTCCAAAACTTCTCATTTCTCTTTCTAGGCTTGAAAGATTTGGGATTCTCATAAATCCTCATATGTGCTCGGATTTTCTACAGTATGTGCAACCTCTTAACACACAATGGAACATTCTCAATCACAAAATCGCTCATCGGATTCTACTCGAGAATTCATGACGTTTCTTTTATGGCTCACCAACCAATCATCATGCTCTTATGCATACGATTCAAAATTGGACATGTACATGATTATTCTAATGGCGGAAACATTAGTTACTAATAATCATGAGATCAACCGCTTCTCGTGTTCAATGAACTACCATGATCAAGCTAATGGTAATTCCATTTTCATTCATATGAATAACCTATGTAAATGTTGATGTGATGTGTATCTCTTAATGCTAATCCAACATCCCATGATGTAATTGGATTCATCATTGTCCATTTTCATCCAGAATTGAAAACTCGAAAGCTTCTTTATGAAAGAAGGTATTAGCTCGTCATTCTTTAATGAGTAATGAGTTTTTATACATTCAAGGATGATAGCTCCCACTAAATCCCATGTCTTCACATGAGAATTTCCTAACTCCCACTCAATTCTACATATTTCGAAATTGACTTCTCAATCGAAATTTGTCAAGAATATAAATATAAATCGCTTTGCCAAGTTACTAGGATAAAACCATATATGTTCCCATCATATCCTTTCAAAATGCCTATTTTGAAGTGGTCTTATCTCAACCTTACGGAAAGAGATTTTAAATCTCTAACACACTCATGTCATAATGATGTGTAGCAATGTTATTATTCAAATACAAATAATATTTAGAATAGGTCCTTCGGAATACCCTTTCGGAAGGAGGTTTAACCATTTCATAGCGAGGTTAAACAATGACATTTGCGTGGTTAAAACGTTGGCCATTGAAGATATCGGAATATCAATCTTTGCAACTTGATCATAACTAGTATGTTTCTATGATTCATTTAGGCTCTTAAGTAAAACTCATGATTGAAACTATTGGTCAAATGATTCATAACCTTTAGTCAAAAGCTTGTTAAGACTTTACATTAGTCATTTTTCTTCCAAAACTTCTTTTGGTCTCCTCGTGTAGTTATCTTGAGAATAAACTCTTATCTTATGATTACTTCACTTGGTCTCTTAAGTCATTTAGAACTAACTTGAGACTATAGATCTCATCTATTTGGTATACTATGTAAATAGATATACCTTCATTCAAAACATTCTCTCTTGCGTAGATCTTCATTTACACAAGTACACAATTATCTTGCCTTGTGTGTTGTGTCCTCATTTGCCTTGTGTGTTGTGTCCTCATTTTTCTCCCACTCTATCTTTAGAATGAATACACTAAGCATTCAAAGATAGCATATGAGACACAAATTAATGATGTTGAAGTATAAGGAGAACTACCTCATAGGTTGACTAATTGTTATTGATTTCATATGTGTACTTGGTGGTTGACATACCTTTAAGAGAGTTCATAGACTCAAAGTCACTTTATAAATGATCATACACAAGCCTTAAGCATGTGGACATATAATGAAACCCGTCATTATAATTGTCTATTAGATCACTTTTAGTGAATAATCTTATGTTTCAAAACGCAAGCATTTAAAGATGAAATTTTAGAACATAAAGGATAAATGATAAAACGGGTGACTTGGGTTGCAAACCAAGTCACTATCATCCAAAATACAAACCATTATCCAAAATACCTTTCCATGTCGAACACGGAAACTTAAAGTTCTAAAAATTCAAAACATGACTTAAAATAAGACAATGAAAAACAAAGCTCCATAAAAGCTATCCTTAGCTTCTTCATGGTTTCTTATGCTTGCTTTTCTTTTCCTTTGTCTTTGCTTGGTGGTGGCCCTATTTACAATAAAAAAGGAGATACATTATCACAACTTTGCATCATAATACCATAGTTGAATTTAGAAACATAAAAGAAGGTTAGTCATTTACCTACTGGAGTGATCTTTCCAGTTTTGATATCACCAAGGTATTTGGAACAATTCCTCTTCCAATGTCCCATGCCATTACAATAATGGCATTTGTCAAGTGGACCCTTCTTGACTTTGGAGGTGCTAGCTTCACAAGACTTAGCTTTGGTGAATGTGGGAGCTTGCTTTTTACCCTTTCTTCCACTCTTCTTGAACTTCCCCTTACTCTTTGCGCTTATATTAAGCACATCCTTGGGAGGGTTCACATTTAACCCCATGTCCCTCTCGGCTTGCACAAGTAACTTGTGCAACTCCTCAAGAGACACATCCTTGTCTTGCATGTTGAAATTCACCCGGAATTGCACAAATGCCTTAACTTTAGACAAGGAGTGTAGAATCCTATCTACGATGAGTTCTTTGGGGATTTCAACTTTTTGAATCTTCAAGGTCTCGACAAGCTCCATGAGTTTGAGCACATGAGGGCTAACCTTTTGGCCCTCTTTGAAGTCGAGATCAAAGAATGCCGCGGCCGCCTCATATTGGACGATCCGCGGGGTTTGTGAAAACATGGTCACAAGTTTGGAGTAAATCTCATTAGCATTGCCCATTTTGAAGGCTCTCCTTTGGAGCTCCGCCTCCATCGCAAATATTAATACATTTTTCATTGCGGCGGACTCCTTTTGGTAAGCCTCATAGGCTTCCCTAGTGGCCGCGGTGGACCTAGTGGAGGGTTCGGGTGGAGAGGCCTCGGTAAGGTAACGAAGCTTGTCGTCACCTTCGGCGGCTAATTTGAGTTGGGCATCCCACTCGGAGAAATTTGACCCATTCTTTTCAAGTTTACATCGATCCATAAAGGATCGGAGCCATGATGAAGTAGCGAGTGGTGTAGCATTAGGAGTTGGTGTTGCCATTTGTTATGAATAAGAAGTGGTCTACAAAACAAAAATAAGGAGTAAAACAAATGTCGTTTTAATTATACTCGTAAAAATGTATGATTTAAACAAGTTATAAGCATTTTTCTAGTGACCTCTACCCAACTAGATAAATGATTCCAAGACCCAAATTCATATCGATTTAGGCACGGTGGGGCCGATACATCCTTCATCAATATAACTCGGTGGATTAACGTTTAATCGATTCTACTTTTAGAACTCTTGGTCGATAATATTACATTAACAATTATCTATAGCCCAAAACACATCGACAAGGGCACGGTGGGGCCGATACATCCCTTATCAAATACTTTTGTTGAGTTCAATCCAAATTTCGAATAAATGTGTCCATGATCCAAACCCACATTAACTTGGGCACGGTGGGGCCGATACATCCCTCATCAACATGAATTCGGTGGATTAACATTCATCACCCACTTCCCCTACGTAACAAGGTTTGTACCCCCGGTGTGGCCGAGTGCACTCCCTCACGAAATAGGTTTTCATGGTTTCTACTATTTGGTAAGGCTATGTCTCAATTGATAGTTTTAGCGAGAGGTCATGTCAATTTATTATCTATCACGTTTTAAGTGAACTAAAGCGGTGAACTACGATAATTCTAATTGACACGGTCGAAAAACTCGATAAAAGACAATGCATGTTTAGTTATGGCGATTTAGCGATGCATGTGACATAAAATAAAATGCAAGCATAAAAGTAAATAAATCCTAGTATGGCCTTCCTAAAAATAGAAAAACTATTAATCTATTACATATTCGGAAACCAACTCCATTGGTCCCTTGAACTTCGGTTGTGGCACGCATCTCGAGGTAACACCGTCTTTATGTATCGCCATTCTTGAAGTAATCCGTCTTTTGGAACTCCGGAATGAATAAAATTACATAATAAATTACATAATTTCCTATTATACATTTGTAACTAAAATAAAATAAATCTATTAAATTACAAAACGGTGATACGAGATCACAATAAAAATTACAACCGAATCGATATTCCCATACATTTCGGGAAATACCAATTAAAACTAAGGCCATACTAAGTAAAATACATAATTCAAAATTACATAAATTAAAATTATGACAATCATAAAGAAAAATGCAGCATTATAATATGTATGAACATGCTCAATTTTATGCTAAATCGCCTTTAAATAGCCAATATCATATATTACTCGGTTTTTACGGATTTGCGTGATTTCAACGTTTTATAATCACAAAAATACATAAACTCATATTTATGCATAAGTTAATTACCCTAACCTCTTAGGACTCAAAATATAGTCTTCACTAATAATTTGATCATAATTAACTTTTATTTACAAAATTGTTCATAAATGGGCCAAAAAATACAAAATTAAGCTATTAAACTTCAAATAAATCCAAAAATTCCAAATAAATTCAAAATTTGAAATTTAAATTCATGAACATTCTGGAAAAATTCCATGACACTCATAATGTTCAAAATCTTAGGTTAAAAATTTCGAAAATTTTCCGGAAAAACAATGTTGCGGTTTATCGATTTTAATAAAATAATCATAAAAACATGGAAAAATTATTTTCATTAACTTTTCAATTTTAGATCTGAAAAATACAATAAAATGCAACATTAGACGTTTTTCCTAAGTCATAGATTATATTTTATTAATTTTCATTAATAATGTCACTATTTATGCCATTTTTCTTCAAAAATTCATAAATCATGCTAAAAGACTTCTTTATAGCCAATTATTTTACACACATCTTGTAAAATTGCATGTGACAACATATAAATTTTCTATGACCAGATTCGAAATTTAACTCATATTAACCTATTTTCCTCTTAAATCCGAAATTAATAAAGAAAAAATCATTTTTCGAGCATAACAAGTGAAAAAATTATGAAAATTTACAGGTTATCTCAAAATAATATGTATGACAACATATCCAAAAACCAAGTGAAAATTCGAAGTATAGCTATTTTTAGACCAAAAATGACATTTTTACTCATAAAATCACATTTAAATGCCATTATTGTAAAATATGAACAATAAAAATCCGAAAAATTAACCAAAAATCCTAAAACACTTTAGGACCAGAAATATTAACATGCATGTAATTATTTCGTGATATATCATAATAACACAAATTTTACAAGTTTTATTTTGTTATTCATATAACTCGGAAAAACTTTTAACCAATTTGCATGCAAACAACCGTGGCTCTGATACCAATTGAAGGAAATGTAGATTCATATACATATTTAACATACTCATATATGTCTAATTAATTTGTCATAAATTAAAACGGATCTTATGCATGCAAACAATAAAATAAATAGAGGAGAAATCATGTCCTTACATGGTAAATTTCGGTTATTAGGGCACAAGAGAGATCACCTTTCTCTTCTTGTTCTTGAGCTTTTCCAATGGAAGAACAAAGATCTAAGTGTAAGATCTCTCCCTATGTATAATACCCAAGGCTCCTCTTAATTAAATTAATATTACAAATACTAGTTATAATATTAATTCTTAGTAGAAAATTGAACCAAAAATAATATTGAACACTTGAATTATTTCGGTTTATGTAAGAGAGAAAGAGAGGATTTTATCTCACTAGAAATCTCTATATTTGATGATGGAATAGAATGAATAACAATATACCACATTTTGTATATTATTAGGCAAAAATAAAACAAAAGCCATGATGGCTTTTGCCTTCTCAAAACCGGGTAAGAGGAGGGGTTTTGGGGAGCCAATGCATGAATTTGTTGCTCTTAACAAAGTTCATAGGCTTGCATGGCTAGACTACTCTTTAATCATTATGTTTTCTTATTAAAATATAAACACAATATTAAGTCTATTCCTCCTCTTATTTTCGGCACTTAACATAATATGGTGTCCATATTATTTTTGTCAATTGTCTATATGTTACATGTCACATGTCACATATATTTGTTATGTAATTTTTAACTTATTAAAAATCAACGTATTAATAAAAATACGTCACATACAAAAATCGACTTAGTAATTTCATAATTACTTATGCCAAAATTTTTACCAATTTATAAATCACAATCGATTGTATTTATAACAATTCATTCAATTTAATTGTTACATTAAACAATTTATTTCATCCGAGTAATTATACAATTTAATTACTCAGACCGTATCTCATTTAATCACATTTCAATATGATACGTAAATTTTACTTCCAAAATCGTCCGTCAATTTTCAAGTAATTTAATTAACTCGTAACATTATACGATTAATTAAATAATCAATTAAGAGTGTTGCCCTTTAGGTATGACCTAGGGGTCAACTGATCACCACCGTCACACACGACAAGAATAATGTCAAACTCTAGTCGGCCAATCATTACCGATATATGTTGACCGGTTGACAAGAATAAATATTACTTCCCAATTGTATTCATTTTAATGAGACTTAAACATGTGATCATCATGATCAACAGTCGTGATCGCATTATTGTCGGAGGACACATATTCCAACAAAATACCCACTCGATCGAGTCAGACCCACTCGATCGAGTATCTAACCTACTCGATCGAGTACCCCCTTTACTCGATCGAGTCATGTTGACTCGTATATACTACCCGCATGCTATTTCACATATCCCAACATACTATGCAACTTTATAAACTCGACATATAAAATAGTTAAGCATGCATTTCTACCAAATTTTTCATGTGGTCAACAAAACAACTATATCATATTATCAAACGCCACATAGTAAACATCCAACATGCTTCTTGTTCAAACAACGGTTCTATATATTTCACCAACCTTTCATGCACAATCTCAACCTTCTACTCCAAACATCCAACAATTACAGCATACATCACCACATTCACATACAAACTAACAAACATCACATACGACCTTGACATATACCCCCCATGTGACCGGTTCAAAATTGTAGAGCGAGTTCGCGACTTTAGGACGTCTCCCAAGCCTTTGCATTAGCTCCTACAACCTTTACCCCGGGTTCATTTTAATTGACTCCCTATGTTCATTAGATTCATTGGTTACAGGTTTCAGGATCGTCGCTCTGATACCATTTTGTAACACCCCCATTCTCCAAGTGCCTTACCAGGACCACTCAGGTATAAGGATGCTACCATCTCGGTTACCCGAGGCAATGATAATCAAATAGACAATAACGAAACAACATTTAAATAGAAATACTTTAGCGAAGGGTTACAATCCAAAACCAAAACCAAAATACGAATACAAGTTCTCAAACCAACTGTCTAGTAACTAACTGAAATGTTTATTAAACTACTAAGCTACAATGAAGACTTCTATCGTCGGCGGTGGCACATCCCACTATCCCAAGAACTCGACTCATACCGCTCAATAATCGCTCACCATCCCCGAATGGATCACCACGTTTTAAAAACATTAAACGGGCTCGACTAATCACACAATTTATATAAACTAACACAAGAAAACAAACAAATTTCAATCATCACGGATATTCTCCGAACTCCAAACCCAACTCCACAATCCCGACTACACACTAAAGTGTGTAGCCCCGCTGAGTGCCCATCACAACAGTCACTCCTCGCCGCCAGGGGACCGCAATGCCGTTCCACCTAAGCCCCGCTCATCTCCATCGAGCGATAAACCCAAATCCATTAATGTGCACATCCTTCTGTGGCGGGTTCCACAGGAGGCGAATCATGGGCGTGAAGCCACTCCCGCAAGTGACTCCACTCGGCCAGGGACGCACCCCGAAGAACACAGACAGATACAATCAATCACAACTACTATCAGCAACCAATTCCAGCAATCGTCACAATACGAGTATGATAATATTCAACAACCACAAAACACCACAACACATTATGGGAGTAATACTGAGTAGGGAAACTCTACCTGGAAAGCACAACACAATCAGACGATCTCACAGCTGATATCAAAATGCTTCCTCTACGAATCCTCCTCCTAACATACAAACATATAATCACTACCAATCATAAAACACAACAAAACCCCCAATTCCTAATATTAGGGTTTAACCAACTTTAACAAAACACTAAAAAAAACGGTATATAGATCTTACCCTCGACCCAAGGATCACAACGGTATAAAGAAAGATAAAATCCGACCTTTCAAGCTCCGGGATTTGCCAACAATGCGATTGATGCGAAGAACGTAGTTTGATTTCTCTTTTTGAAAGTAATTAGGTTTAAAAGTGTTTAAAGAAAAGTGACGGAAGTTATTATATACTTAATCGCATTATTAACAAAACCCGACAAATCAACTCCCCGTAAACCGGCTACTCGATCGAGTAGCTGAGGTACTCGATCGTGTGCCCCCTTACTCAATCGAGTATCTACGTTACTCGATCGAGTACCCAACAGGTCAGAAACTATTTTAAACTGCAACTCACCCTTACTCGACAGAGTAAGGCCTACTCGATAGAGTACCCAGAGACTCATAAATCCGTAGTATTACAACATCATCTCTGGGAGGGGAATTTTTGTCGATCGGGATAATATTGATGCTATTAAATCCTTGCCAATCCCCAAGAGCATCACTGAAGTAAGAGGCTTCAATGGTCTTGCTTCCTTTTACAGAAGATTTTTCAAAAACTTCAGTGTTGTTGCTGCCCCAATCACAGAGTGTATGAAGAAAGGAGAGTACAAATGGACTGAGAATGCTCAACAAGCATTCAACTTGATCAAAAGAATGCTATGTGAGGCACCTGTTCTCAGGCTACCTGATTTCAACTGTTTGTTTGAGGTAGAATGTGATGCCAGTGGAGTTGGAATAGGAGTTGTATTGATTCAGGAAAGAAAACTTGTGGCCTACTTTAGTGAGAAGCTAAGTTGAGCTAAGCTGAGCTACTCCACTTATAACAAAGAGTTCTATGCAATGGTCAGGGCTCTTATGCATTGGAGCCATTACCTGAAACCAAAACCTTTTATGCTACATTCAGATCATGAGACTTTGAAATATATCAATGGCCAGCATAAGCTAAATCGCAGACATGCTAAATGAGTTGAGTTCTTGTAATCCTTCACATTTTCAAGCAAGTATAAGGAGGGTAAACAAAACATTGTTGCTGATGCACTGTCTAGGAGGTATTCATTGCTATCAGTGATGGAACAGAAGATTCTTGGGTTTAAGTTCATGAAAGAGCTGGACAAAGATGATCCTGATTTTTATGAAGATTGGCTAGCTCAAACAGAAGGAACTAAGGTCCAGGGAACCAAATTCTTGCTAGAAAAGGGTTTCCTGTTCCATGGAAACAAGCTATGTGTTCCAAGAGGTTCATACAGGGAACTACTGGTCAAGGAAGTTCACTCCAGTGGTTTAGGAGGTCATTTTGGGATCCAAAAGACTCCGGATATATTGCAGTAGCAGTTTTATTGGCCCAGGATGATGGGGGATGTTTGGGTAGTACTAAGGAGATGCTCCATTTGCCAAAAGGCCAAGAGCACATTTCAGGCAGGCCCCTACACTCCACTGCCAGTGCCAAACAAACCATGGGAAGATGTGAGTAAGGACTTCATAGTGGCATTGCCAAGAACTCAGAGGGGACATTCAGTGATGGTTGTTGTTGACAGGTTCAGTAAGATGGCTCATTTCATAGCATGTAAGAAAACTGAGGATGTTGTGAGTGTTGTTGAACTTTATTTCAGTCATATTGTCAAGCTACATGGAGTTCCAAAGACCATAGTGTCAGATAGAGATGTTAAATTCATGAGTTATTTTTGGAAGACACTATGGAAGCTCCTCAACACCAGATTGCTATTCAGCACCTCCCACCACCCACAAATAGATGGCCAAACTGAGGTCACAAACAAAACATTGGGAAAAATTCTAAGGTGCATTGTTAGCAAGTCTTTGAAAGACTGGGATCAGAAACTGCCACAAGCTGAGTTTGCTTTCAACAGAGCTCCTTCATCTGTAACTGGTCACAGTCCATTTGAAGTGGTTTATGGGATCAATCCTATGATGCCCTTAGATCTTTCAAGTGTACCTAAAGAAGAAATGAACTATGATGCTAAGAAGTGGGTAGAACAGATGTTGAAGCTCCATGAAACTATCAAAAGGCAAATTGGGAAAGCCAATGACAGGTACAAGAAGCAGGCCAAGAGTCCTAAACAAAAAAAAGAATTCATGCCAGGTGACCTTGTATAGATCCACTTAAGGAAGGAAAGGTTCCCTGCTAAGAGAAAGAACAAGCTGATGCCTAGGGCAGAGGGTCTTTTGAAGTCATTGAGAAAATTGGTCCTAATGCTTACAAGATAGACCTTCCTGGTGAGTATGGGGTACATGGAACCTTTAATATAGGATACCTGAGTAACAAAGTAAGAGAGTCACATGTTGAAGTTAAAGCATAAAGCAACATTTCCTTATTTGGTGAGGTATTTGTGAGGCTCCTTATAAAGGGTACTGCAGCATTTTCCACAAAGCCTGCCACAATACAACAACAAGAAGCCTTGACTTCAGCTAGCCACCAAATGAACAGCAAAATGTGCAGCAAACTGTGCACAAGAAGACAAGTGACAGTGACAGCCTGCATCAATCCTTTCTTTTCAGTCTGTTTTACCCATTTGCTTTTATTTTCACTTGTTCACTTTATTTACAAGTTTGTAAGATAATTTATTTTGTTTGTACTCATCTTAAATTAATTCTGGACCTTTGTATGCTAGGGTTTCGAATTGTAATGCAAAGACCAGGCCTATATAAGGACCTGTGTCTCATCTGTTTCAAGCATATTACTTTTGAATGACAATTAGCCTTGAGACTTCTCTCATTTCTTTCAAACTTGTGTTTAAACTATAGTTTGGAAACCTGGCCTGATAATTAACCTGTGATCTCTGTGGTTAATTGATCAAAGTCAGTATAGCATCATTAAATTGAGCATGTGTCCAACTGTGGTTCAGTTTAATTGTGTTGAGCAAAGTTCAAACTTTAATCCCGTGTTCAACTGTGGGTTTGAGTCTGAATTTTGTTAAGTTATAATCTAAGCTTTCCTGTGATTATTATGTGGGAATTTAGAGTCTTAACTATATCTTTTTATCACACAAACAAGTCACACAACCAGTTGAGTCAGCTTGCCTGCAATCTCAGGATTTCAGGCTGTTTCAGTTGAGATTAAAAATACTTAGAATCCTTCTAAATTCATGAAACTTGGTACAGATTTAGATCAATATTCATCCTTATTTGTCACAGAAATTCAGAATTTTTCAAAGTCATTTGATATTTTTAAGGTGTCCTGCAAGCCAGACTGCATTATTGCCTGTTCCTAGGCTTTATACTACAACTAATCTTGCTCTAACTATAGCATTAGTGAAATCCAAATATTTATGCGGTATTGAAATGCTAAAAGACGGGGTTATTGCCCCTCACAGACCAACACGTAACAACCATTTTCAAAACATGTTATACACATTACTCTTTTTATCCAATTTTCACATATTAACCTGTACTAAATAAATAACTACATCAGGTAAGAATCCTATCAACTATGTAAATTATAGCTTCAAAACTCATCATATTTAAGCACGCAACGCTCATACAAGTAAATGCATTTCACCTGAAATGATCCTCTACTCATATCACATACACCTCATTCAAGTAAACATTTCTATTGCATCATTTCAACTATCACATATTATCATATGCTAATAAAAGGTTGTATAAAGCAAGACAAGAAATCTATGAACTGGTATCAGCATATATATACAAAACCACGTCATGTGATAACTTGCCAACTTAACATTGCACATATGAAATCACACAACATTGCACTTCACGTTTGCCGACTCATAACCACCTGTACGTAGTGACCAACCGAAACAATAAGATCTAGTTTTGAAATGAGGGATCCTACTCACCCAAAATTGACCTCCTATAGCACTCAAGTCGGGTTCATTTTATTAGACACTCCTAGATTTATTTTGGTCCATTGGTTAGGTTCCAAAATCGTCGTTCTGATACCACTTTGTAACACCCCCTTCTTACCCGGCCAAGGTAATTGGGAGATGTTACCTTCTTGGTTTCCCGAGGCGGTGAATCGGAGATACAATAAAGAAACATTTTTTATAAATGACAGGTTTAGTGATTACAAGCCATTAACTAATGAATAAAATACAACTCATGGTTATTATACTCATCTAACTAACTATACTCGTCTTCTGACTCATCAAGCTCGTCCCGTCTCCCGCGTACTATCCAAATCATATGTACCTAACCTGCTCCCCATATGACCAAAGGATATCATATGGATCGACACAGGCCACCCCAAAAGAGACAGGTGACAAATATACAGACACAACAAATGTCAGTTTCATTAAACAAATAAAGTGCGACATGACTCAATTGTGTGAATATGCAACATGACTACTAATATGAATAAACCACTATCAACAACCACCACCACGGTATCGGGACACGGCCAGACATACCGACAACCACACTGGTACCGGGACACGCCCAGACATACCGATAACCACACTGGTACCGGGACACGCCCAGACATACCGATAATCACAAACAGGTACCGGGACACTCCCAGGCATACCGGGTCCGGAAGCCAACCGGATCCTCTTCCAGACGTCGTGTCTCAACCACACGAGTCCTTCTGTAACTCAATCCATTAATGTGCACATCCCTCTTAGAGTGGGAAGCTCCAAGAGGCGACATAAGTGCAAGACGGTCTCCCAACCGTCTTACGTCTCCTCAATAACCAAGTAACACCACCAATGATCTCCAACACAACACAACAATGACCATACATGGAAAATGCAACACAATACCAATGACTCATCAGGAACTTAATCCCAACATATCATGGATAAAACTTCCTCAAAGACCAACATGTTATCCCAATCGACTCATACATAAAATAATTTTGCAAGACACACAAATATACACACAAAAATATTGAAACCGATTAGGATAAACCTACCTTTTATCATACTCCATAAGCTAATCCAAGACAACAAGAATCCATCTCATAAAATCGTCTCATCCTAAAATAATCACATAACAACTACATAATACATCCTAATCTATTATAAAATATAAAACCCCTTATTATTACCCTCTAATTACCCATAAACACATACTTATTGCTAATTAATCAACCTAATTGAAAACCCCAAAAAGTTAGGGTTCATAAGACTGGAAAAGGGTAGATCTTAACTTACAAATCAAGAGGAAGGAAGGAGGAAGGTGAGAAATCCACTAAACCAAACTTGAATCCCCTAATATGGTGTTTGTGAGGGTTTTAGAGAGAAGGGAGAGAGTTTGGAGAGATAAGGAGGAAGGTGGAAAATGATTTTAGGGTTAGGGGAGAAAGGGATTAATCTCGTGTTCTGAAAACAGGGTCGAGTGTCACTCACTCGGTCGATTTTCGCTCACTCGGTTGAGTGCCGGTCCACTCGGTCGAGTGCGACACAGTTCTCAGCAATGACTATTTTTCGTAAAATAAACATATCTTGCTTGTTTCTTGGTCATTTTGGTCGTGTGACCTACCGTTGGAATCATAAGAGAACAGGTTATCACCTCCAATTAGACTCATATCAATAGCATGTCTAGATATCAAGTTATGATAGTTTTAAGGTGACCCTTCTATAAGCGGACATTATAACAACTCCACTAAGTCTAGTATTGGTTATACTCGGTACACTCGGTCTACTTGGTCGAGTGAACGCCTTAGAAACTACGAGGTATTACATTCCCTCAATATCTCCATCGCTTATTCTTACTCACTTCTATCCTTTTCTTTTATCTTTACTATGTCTGGATTTGTGAAATACGATTATGAACATGATTATGAATCTTCTGATCTGGTTTTTGAAGATGATCCATGTTTATTTAACATGTTAACTGTTGATGAACCAGAAGTTGAGTTTGAATTTGAAGTTGAGGAAGTATTGTCCTTTGAATCTGGCATTGAAGATGATTCAATGATGACTTCTACAAAAGAAACAGGGCCTGAAACATCTGAGCTTCCATCTTCGGCTTTTGTTCCTGATTCTTTGGGAGATGTTGACACTTTTGTCCAAGAAACCTATCCTGAGTTTTTGGAATTTGATGCGAGGATAGAGGAAATTGATCATGAAGCTAATAGAAGAATAATAGCTGCTGAAGAGCGAAGCAAGAGGGTATTGGCGAAGTAAGATAGTTCTGAACATAAGAGATGGTTCATTAAGGAGATCTCCAAATACTTTCCTGCATTTAAAGTTCTTGAGGATGTTTAGAGGTTGATCTCAACTGAACCCTTCTTCTCTTTAGTTTTCCATTTATTTTGGTCAACTTATGATGAATTGCATACATGTGGGTTACTGAATGCCCAATGATAATTACTTGAGGGCTAAAAAATTGATTGCATGCATTACGCCACAATTTTCGAATAATTCTTGTTTTACTCAGTATAGTATTGTTATTAAGTTGTATGCCAAGTGGATAATTAAATAAAGTGCAGCACCAACATCATCATCGTCATCAAAATATTCAAAGTTCATACGGACTTTAATTTAAACTATAAATAACAAAAATTACAGCCTCTGAGTTTAAATGTTTGCTTCTATTCCGTGGTTGTTGAACTTGTTGTTTTCGCATCTTGAACATGCGTTTTTCTTCTTGCTTGGTTTAGTTGGTTGGTTATTGTACTAATTATTTCTAATTGCCCAGAATGAGTACAACAACCAACCAAAGTTGATGTTTGGTGTCTTAAGTTTCTAATTGCACATATTTATGAAATATGGTGAAACTGGCATTACTGAATCTACCAATTCAGTAATACTATCTACATTACCTGCATTAGCAACTTCAACACTGTCAACATTCTGAATATACATGATGTTATCCTTTACCAAGCTAGTTTCTACCTCTAAATATTGTGGTAGTATTCCTGCCTTTGCTAACTTTGTAACACCCCGTAATTTCGGACCATTATTATATTGCGGAGGTAATTTATTAATCAAGTAAAATTTGATATTAATGTATTTGAAGTAATAATAATTCAAAGAAATATAATTCTATTATATTTTGAAGTAAAGTATTTATTCTGATAGTTTCGAAATGTTTAAAAATAGTTTAAACCGTGTAAAAACTTTTTATTTCGAAATAAGGGCATATCGGGAAAAAAATGACAACTCTTTTTGAAAATTGGGCAAACGATTTTGGAAATGGGTCATATGAGTACTCAATCTTCTTGTAATCTCGTGTTTAAGAACTTTGGCCTTGTCGGAATTTGCATTTGACAAGCGGTTCTAATTATTGTCGAAACGAGCCAAAACCGACTCATGAAATTCCGCCACATCCCGCTCCTTTCCTCTCCTTTCCACGGCACCCTCCTCTTCCTCCTTCCAATTTCTTCCTAAAACTTCTTTTGTTCTTCTTTTGGTGCCTCTTGACCGAATTCCTCAAAAAAAAAAAAAAAAAAAATCTTGCAATCGTAATTTCATCATAATTTCTTCGTTTCTAGTCCGATTTTCGCAAAATTTATATTTTCGGAATCCTCTCTTCAAGATCTACATCCTAGTATGTTTTAATTTCAGTTTTAATTATATCGATTTTGGCTGATTTTTGGGCATAATTTCGGTTTTTGTACTTATAATTGTGTTTTTATTGTTTGTTTAGTTGAGGATTTAGAAGACGAGTTTGGAGACTCGTATATAGTTGAAGATAGGGGCTAGCTTGCATATTAGGGTTTGGTGTTCAAGGTGCTAATTGCTCATTTTGTTGCTAAAGGTAACATATTTCGAGTTACTCGACGAATTAATGTCACAATCTTGTTTTCTTGTATGATTTTGTGATTTTTATTTGAGTAGTTTATTTCACATGATAATATGGGTTAAATTCATGTCTAATTCATGTCTTTTGTTAGTTTAAGTTCACATATTAGTATGGGAATGATTAATTGATGCTTAAAACGGTGTTAAAATGAACAAAAACGGAGAAAACGAAGGTTAGGGGTGGCGGCGGCCAGCCCAGTCAAGAGCCACGGCGGGCCCAGGTTGGCCCGGTTGGCTCGTTGCTTGTTTCGCGGTTTTTCATGCGTTGTTCGTCGTTTTAGGTTCATTAATGTTATAGTTAGTATAAGTAACATATGGGTACACTTTTAAAATGAATAATGTTAGTAGTAATTATAATGAGGTTGGAAAAATTATTCTTATTTTGGTAGTTTGCACATGTTAGGATAGGTTATGATATGAAATTGTAATGAATAGGCTTAAAATGAATTTTATAGCGATAATTGTAATGTTGGATGATTATGCTAAAATCGAGCCTTGGTCCCTTTGATCAATCGATGTCGATCAATTGTGTGATTGGTCGGCCGCAATTTAACCCGCACTGTCGCAGGTCAGGGTTGCGGGTAAAAATTGATTGGATGAAATTTTGTATGAATTGGATAATCGGCCTTATTCTTGTTATAGGCCATTTAATATGTTTTTATTTCACATATGTTGTTGGTTGATTTGAATGGGTTCTTATATTGTTGAAACGGCCTTAGATTCCCCGAAACCTTTAATATTGTTAATATCGCTTGAAATGGAATTTGGTATTGAATACTTCTTGCAGGTTGTTGTGTTTGTCATAGATAGGTCTTTATAGTCTTTGACGAGTATATGTTCACTGCTTAATAACCTTTGTGTTCCTGACTTGGTGGGATTATATCCAAGTTAGGGCATGACCTCGTTACTTATTTTGAGGGTAAGTGGTCGAAACAAGTACTAGCCAACCCTTTGGTGGACTCCTTAGGGTACTCACTTTGTTTTAGAAAAATTGTGGGTCTTGGGTGCGGTGGTGTGTATCCGCATGTCTAGGTCTGCGCAGATTTTAGGCTAGGGTTGTGTTGTGTCTTGGCCATGTTTTGATAGAACCTCGAGCCAAGATACGGTTCGATTACCTTCCCTACCTCGTGGTATAGACTCGAGTTCTGAGTGACTATTGACGGTGCTAAGAACTTATGCCTGTCTTTGATATATTGCCCTTTCTTGTATGGTGATTTTATGAATTGTAATAGGTGAGATGTAAGCCGGTTACAATTGATAAAGTTTGGATTACTGTTTGTTATATGTTTCACATGATAGCTTAAATTGGTCAGTTTAGTGTTCATAGGTTAGAATACTTGATAATTAAATTATTTATCATATTGTTTACATGTTACATTAAAAATGACATTTCGTGGCTGGGAGGACTCGAAGTTACTCCCCACTGAATTGTGGCTTTCGTGTTTGTATAAAATGCGATTGACAGGTTGATGATGCTTAGATGGGGTACACGGACGAGCTAGTGAGCAAAAGAACCTTGGACTTAATTTGGTTATATTTTGTAGTACACCTTTAACATATGGTTGTATTTATATTTTGGAGGGACATATGTCTCCCTCTTTTACTTTGGTTTGTATCACTATATTTTCTTGTCTTTAGCTTTGTTATGTAAATTAGTTTGTTAGTGATGGGGCATATTCTGCACCGCTGACCAAGTCAACATATTGAGCAAGGTCAAAGATATCCACAGCAAGTCAACGACTTAGGCAGCCTAGCCGATGCAGCCCATCGGCCTGTCAACCTGGGCCTCGGCATGGCAACCTGCCAGCCGGGACACATACCCGCGTACTCATATCCAAGACCCCTCGGCGGTGAGTCAACACGGCCCGCCGGCCTGCCATAGGTCCCTCGGCTGAGGGGTAGATCAGTCTTTCCACCTGCTAGCCACTTGGCCACTTGGCCACTACGTGACAAAAGGTGAAAGTCTATAAATACTCCTCAACCTTCATTGAGGAAAGGATCCACAACTGAACCTAAGAAACACTATTCATCTGGTATTATCTTCCTTATCTCTCTACAATATACATTCAGCCAAGTAACAACTTATCCCTTGAGTTTACTGACTTGAGCGTCGGAGTGAGTACGCTTGGCACAAAGCCAAGCCCTCAGTTCGTTCATTGTTGCAGGAGAGGCCGAGAGGAACGATAAAGACAAGAAGGGTTCAACTCAAGACATTATTCTACAAGCCACGGGTGGTAACAATACTTGCTCTGGAATTACACCCGGAACAATTGGCGCCGTCTGTGGGGAATCGCTACTAGAAGCTAGTCACATTCATTCCCAAACAAAAAAAAACAACAAAAACCCACCCAAAAAGCTAAGAAGATGTCGAAACAACAAGACACAGTCGTGACCGACGAAACCGCATTCTACCAAGATGATACCTTCAACAATTAAGAGTCGTGCGGCCCTCCACCGGCGGAGTAATCCAACCGGAGTTCGGGATGCCAATAATACCAGTTTCGCCATTTTGCCCGCCAACCAGGTCACCATCATGGGACATGTGGTTGACGTAGCAAAACCGAAAATGCTCCTGGACCTAATTAGTAATACACTGCCACACTGTCACGCCGACAAGAGCGGCGGAAACCGTCCAGGAGACCAGGGCCCAAAACGTGACTCCGAGAAATTTGAACGGAGCACTAGGAGAAGCTGACCTAGTCAAGTCGCCGGGGGAGCCCAAAGTGGGCGTGGTAGACCTAAGTCCTTCCCGCACTCATGGGAGGACAGCGTCCCCGCAGCACGAACGATGCTTACCCCAAAGGAGCCAGAGGAGTCCGACTCAGCAGAGTTGGAGGAGAAGTCCGAGTCGAAGAAGGAGTCCTTCCCGCTACGAGGGGAGGAGCCGGATTAGGAATGCGAGGAGCCGATCGCCGCGTGCCGTTCGACACGTGGTCAGACAGCCCCTCAGCGCCTACGTCCTAGAAGTCCAGGTGCCAACCAAGCTCAAGTTACCACCTCTATCATACAAAGGAAATAGTGATCCAGCCGACCACGCTGAGGCTTTCGAGTCTTACATGTCGGTATGGGAGCAGCCCGATGAGGTCTGGTGCCGAGTTTTCCCAACTCCTCTGCATGGGATGGCTCAAAGTTGGTACAAGGGGCTTCCCGACGGCTCGGTATACTATTACGCCGACCTAAGGGACGCCTTTCTAGCCCAGTACTCTTGCAATAAGAGGAGGGCCGTGGAGACGTCGGACCTCCTAACTATCAAACAGGAGGGGGGCGAGTCTCTACGAAGCTATGTGAAGAGGTTCGACGGAAAGGTCCAGCAGATTCGAGAAATTAATCCCGAATTGGCGGCTTTCGCGCTGATGAAGGGCCTCCCAAGGGGAGACTTAAAAAATG
Organism: Silene latifolia; assembly: GCF_048544455.1. NCBI lineage: Eukaryota > Viridiplantae > Streptophyta > Magnoliopsida > Caryophyllales > Caryophyllaceae > Silene > Silene latifolia. The sequence goes on along the minus strand of NC_133531.1, from coordinate 89,795,450 downwards.
AGCTCATCAAGTGCGGAGGCCTGGGCTTGGGCGCCGCCAGGGAAGATGGGCGACCAAGCCATCAAGGTAGAGGACTATCACAAGACTGGGTAGGCCCCAGGCGAGGCCGAGCACTCGAAAAAGAAGAGCCGCAGGGGAGGACAACCGGATAAAAGACACCGTGACAACAACGGGTCACGGTCCGATGAAAGACGCCGTGAGAATAATAGGTCACGGTCGGACAAATCTGCCAGAAACAGGACTCGACGGGCGCCGGGTGGAGTTCAGAACGTACCACCGGGCGGTATAGTGATAAAACCCCTCTCGTCGTATCGCCGCCGAGGTCTTCGCCCGAGCAAAACGAGGGCCGAGAAGTGAGAGAGACCCCCAAGCCAAAAAGTGACGGTGACACGAGCCAAGATCGTGAGTACCACGGCCACACCGCCATCTAACCAATGACTGGCATCAAGAATGCCATTGAAGAGCTGATCCGGAAGGGGAGCCTCGGCAAGTACGTTGCCAAAGGCCAAAAGACGACGCCCAAGCGATTCGGGTAAGAAATCTGTCTTCGAACGGATAGGAGTGATCCATGTTGTCATCTGGGGCAACGAGAACGGAGGGTCCGCTCATGGGCACAAACGGCACCTGAACGAGCTATATCAGGCCATCAACTTTGTGCCCAACACAACGATCCCCGCTTCCAACATCCCCGATATAACCATTGGAAGGAAGGACTACGAAGGAGTCATCGCTCCTCACAAATGACCCACTTGTAGTCAATTTGGACGTATCCAACCACCTGTCAAGAGGTGCCTGATTGACACAGCGCGTGCATACGAACATCATGTTCGGGAGTGCTTCCTCGGCCTCGGCACGAAAGTCAAGGACTTGAGCCCCGCACCAACCCACTATACGACTTCTCCGGTAGGCTGGTACCACTGGGATCAATCAGACTCCCGGTGACGTTCGGCGAAAAGAATGCGGCTAAGAATGTCCTAGCCGAGTTCGTGGTCATCGACGGCTCGTCCGCCTACAACGTTCTCATAGGCCGAGTCACCCTGAGCGAGGCCGACGCGATGTCCATCCGGGCCCTAATCTTGATATATGTCTCGGACCGGGGGAAGCGCATAAGCTCGTCTCCAAAGACGAGAATGACGAGGTGGTCAACGTCCGGATAGGCTGCCGAGAGGATGCAACATGCAATCCCTCAAAGTAGCAAAGAAATCGGAGAAAGGGAAAAGTCTATCCTTACAACAAGAGGGCGACCTCATGGATGTAGCTAGCGGTTGACCGGGAAGGTGTGCCTTTGATAAACCGTTAGGACACTTTGGTAATCTCGGAAAACTCGTGTGGCGGCGGAGGTGTCCAAAACAGATGTGGGCACCCCGACGCATGTTTTTATCTAATGAAAAATCGTCCAAGTCTTCCATCAAAACGTTCATTTTCCCCATAGTCACTAGGAAGCAAGCAGACGCCTCGCTCGCACCGTCATACCGACAAGAGCGGCATCTCTATCGATAAGCAGACGTCGGCTCACACTGTCATACCGACAAGAGCGGCAGTCTCCATCAAGAAGTAGGCGCCGTCGCAGTCACCCCAAGTAGTAGACGCCACGGCAGCGATCACCCCAAGAGGTTTGACGCCGTCGCAGATCACTCCAAGTGGTAGACGCCACTGCAGCGATCCTCCAAGAAGTAGGCGCCGTCGCAGTCACCCCAAGTAGTAGACGCCACGGCAGTCACCCCAAGAGGTTTGACGCCGTCGCAGTCACTCCAAGTGGTAGACGCCACGGCAGTCTCCTCCAAGAAGTAGGCGCCGTCGCAGTCACCCCAAGTAGTAGACGCCACGGCAGTCACCCCAAGAGGTTTGACGCCGTCGCAGTCACTCCAAGTGGTAGACGCCACGGCAGTCTCCATCAAGGGGTTTGACGCCGTCACAGTCACTCCAAATGGTAGACGCCACGGCAGTCAATAACAAGGAACACTCGCCGGCTGACACCGTCACACCGGCAAGAATGGCAATCACCCTCAGGAAACAAATACCTCGACGGTCACGACCAGCGCAGTTGATACTCGCAAAGCGATCAAAACGCCTTAGAAGCGTTACACAGTTGAGGAACGCACTCTAGACTGCCTCGGCCAAGCCAAGGCGGAAACAAAGGAGACGCCCAATTAATAACATGAGAAAAAACTCAGACAAGGACGAGAAAAGACCTCGGCCGAGCCAGAGACAAAGTTAAAACGTTAAGTACAGATTGAGACGCTCAACTATTAGCACAAGAAAAAGGAATGAGGTAAAGACCTCGGCCAAGCCGGAGGCAGAAGAAACGAGCTCTTATTAAATATGTTCAACAAATTACAAGAAATACAAACGACGGCCGTCCCCATAAGGGTCAGCCAAAGGACAACCTGCCAAAGTTGTACAAAATACGAAGACGGAAAGGCAAAAGGGTGGCGGACATCATCTCTCCTATGTCCGTTGCTGCTCGCCATCGCCCGCATGAGGCGTCTCCTTCGATGGGCAACCCAAATGGTTTTCTGGCGGCCTCGGCTTCGCGCCTCGGCCTTTGCCTCGGCGACCTCGGCTTCCCTCATTCTCTTGGCCTCCTCATTGGCCGTCTTTGCCCTCTCAGCAAGGGCTGCTGCCTCCTCGGCCGCCTCTTTCTCTATCTTCACCCTCACCGCCTCCTTGGCTCTCTCCTCCACGGCATTCTCCTTAGCTTCGAGCTTGTCGTCAAACAGCTCGTTAAATCTGCCCCACGGGAAGGAACCTTCAAGAGGGAAGAGTTCCCCAATCACTTCCCTGGCAGCGTCTTCGGCCAGATCCCGGAATTCGGCGCACATGTTAGGGAGCATGTCGGTTTGGAGCATCTCAATATCGTCCTCCTTTTGCCGATGATGGCCTCCTTGCTCCGAATCACCTTCCCCGGATCTCAAACCGTTCCCCTGAATTCATTCCTCTGCTGGAGATAAAGGTCGGCGTGCCTCGAACAAGGTCACACTTCGCCAAAGACTTTTCAATTTCGGCCGCAGCAGCCTCGGCCTTGGCTCTCTCAGCAAGGACCTCCTTTTCAGCGTCCTCCCTGAGCTTTCTCTCAGCCAAGAGCGCTTTCTCAGCCTCCCCCCTAAGCCTCTGCTCATTGAGAAGATCCAGCTTCGCCTTCGCGGCCACCTTCTTAGTGGCATTAAGCTCAAAAGCGGATTGAGCCACGGCCTTCTCCTGCTCCATGATACGAGCACCGGTCAGCTCGTTCCACCTCGCCAGTCTCTTTATCAACCTCGCGCTTTCCGCTATAAGCTGGGAGGGGGAAGCCTTCTGGGATGAAGAGCCAGTGGCGACGCCTCGATCACCAGCATGCGGTCGGGAAAGGGAAACCTTCTGGGATGAAGAATCAATGGCGACGTTATGATCACCAGCCTGCGCGGGGTTCTCCTCCGTTTGTTGCTCAACAAGAGCGGCGGCCGACAGCGGCTGATCTACAAAATTTAAAAAAAAAACAAAAGGGGCCATCAGTATCAACATACATAGGCATGCCGAAGGGCCTGTCATCAGCAGCGCCTGATGAACCGGCTAAATCTGAGCCACCGAATAGATCAATACCGTGCTTGGCCTTCTTGGCCGAAGGGCGCATTTCCTCGTCAGCAGCAGAAGCAACGGCAGCGGTAAAGGCTGTCTGCTTTCTTTTACGGACAAGGGGAGACCCCTCCTCCTCACCGGAGTCATCCCCATTGGAGATATAAACGACTTCCACCGTCTCCTTCTGAACAGGGGGGGTGGAAGGCGGAGCCGATGTCGACGCCATCATCGCCGAAGGCTTTGTTTTTCGCGTACGGCGCGGCATGTTACTAACAACCTTCGCCTGGGCCTCCACCACATTCAAGCTTTTCAGCTGCTGATCCATGAGATCATTCGGCGACGTCTTGCGGTCATGAATCAGAGCCTTGGGATGCAAGTTAGCAACGGTTTTGTCTTTGTGCAGCCCCATCCTCCGGAGGATATCCTCAGACAAGTCCGGTCCAAAGTGGTCTGCGAAGGAAACAAAGCAAGAATTAGGTAGAAGAAATAAATCGAAGTTCGAAAAACAGGAACATTGAAAGCGGTGATGGGCCTCACACCGACCCCACTCACCCTGTGCTAGGGCCGGTATGAGGCCGACGTGGCAGAGCGGCTCATCCTGTAGAATGATCTGCGTTGGGGGAATCTATCTTTTCGGCACCCCACTCTTGTCCGCCTCAAAAAGCCTCATCGCCAGCTTCTCATCCTCTTTAAGAAGGACCTTGCTGGCATCCATCTTGAGCTTTTTCCGGGTGACCCATCTGTCATGTTCCGCCTTAGTCTCACACCGCAAATTCACCCGGTGCTGAAAAGAAAGGGGCAGCGGATAGTCATCCGGCACCTTAACATACACCCACCGATCCCTCCAGTCTTTGCAAGAAGTAAGTTTGTCAACAGAGACATAACCCTTCTCCATGTGCACACTGTACCAACCGACGCGGCCAAAGATTGACGGCTGGAGATAATGAAGCCGGCGGAATAAATTCACCGTCGGGGCCTCCCCCTTGAAGAGACAAAGCCACACAAAGCCGACTATCGTCCTCATGGCCAACGGATGCAGTTGGGCCACAGCGACGTTCATAGCTTTGATGATAGCCATGACGTACTCGTTCAGCGGAAACCGGAGCCCGTACTCCAAGTGTCGCATATATACACCGGTATGGCCCGGTGGAGGGCAACAGACGGCTGACCCTCCTCGGGGATGACAATCTTGTATCCCCGCCAAAGAAGAAGTGGCCCTCGAAAAATGTCTCACCGGAACAACCGGCCAACTTATGGGTCCAAGCTCGGTCAACGCGTACCTTCTGGCGACGTCACCGTGATCCATAACGCATCGCCTCCCCTCTTTGGGACGAGCCTCTTCAACATCATCACCAAAATCGTCTGCGTCATCATCGACATCATCGTCATCCTCCCATTCCTCCAAAATTCGAGGATCGACTTCGGAGAAGGAGACCTAGGGTCCCAGTGCCTTATCGGGAGGGCGTCCAACTTCTCCTCCTCATCAAAACGCGACGGGGAACCCCCGGCGCCGGTTTACTAGGCCCGGCATCGCAGAGAAGACATGTTTACAATAAAAACTTACAAAGTTAAGAAATTGGGAAGTTTGTTTGTTTACCTTGAAGAAAAACACTCGCCGGAGTAACAACTCTGAAAATTAGAAGACAAAGAAGCCCTTGAAAGTTTAGAGAGAAGAAAATTTTGGAGAATAAAATTGGTGGCCAATTTCACGGAATAACTGCCCTATTTATAGGGAAAAGCCCATGAAGAAGGACCAATCAGAGAACAGCCCATAAAGCGTCATCCAATCAGCGAACAAACACGTGTCGGACATGCAACCACGGGATGTCAATCGTTGCAACAGTTGAACGTCAATCAATGCAACAGTGACCAAGCGTCTTCAACACGCCCATTCATATCTCTCCGCCTATTCACCTTCCTCAACAAATTCTCAAGCATCTGTTCTCCGCCGGCCACATGATCAACCAAGCTAAGTAGCGCGGCCGGGGCAATCAAAAACAACCGCACTCTCAACCCTGGTCTCGGCAAGCGTCACTTTCTTTTCCACATCGGATGCCCTTTACACATCCATGTGGAGGGGGGATATGGTACGGCCTAAGAAATACCAGGCCGAGGTAAAAGAAGCCGCCGCGGAAGAAGCCGATGCAGAAAATTTTTTACAAATTACTTGCGCAGAATATACGCTCAAACGTACATCGGAGCCCATACCACGGCATAGACTACACTGGGGGCAAATTGATGGGGCATATTCTGCACCGCTGACCAAGTCAACATATTGAGCAAGGTCAAAGATATCCACAGCAAGTCAACGACTTAGGCAGCCTAGCCGATGCAGCCCATCGGCCTGTCAACCTGGGCCTCGGCATGGCAACCTGCCAGCCGGGACACATACCCGCGTACTCATATCCAAGACCCCTCGGCGGTGAGTCAACACGGCCCGCCGGCCTGCCATAGGTCCCTCGGCTGAGGGGTAGATCAGTCTTTCCACCTGCTAGCCACTTGGCCACTTGGCCACTACGTGACAAAAGGTGAAAGTCTATAAATACTCCTCAACCTTCATTGAGGAAAGGATCCACAACTGAACCTAAGAAACACTATTCATCTGGTATTATCTTCCTTATCTCTCTACAATATACATTCAGCCAAGTAATAACTTATCCCTTGAGTTTACTGACTTGAGCGTCGGAGTGAGTACGCTTGGCACAAAGCCAAGCCCTCAGTTCGTTCATTGTTGCAGGAGAGGCCGAGAGGAACGATAAAGACAAGAAGGGTTCAACTCAAGACATTATTCTACAAGCCACGGGTGGTAACAATACTTGCTCTGGAATTACACCCGGAACAGTTAGCATTTGCAGATTTTGGCACCCTCCTTTGGGAAATGTTTGTGAATGGTTTAGAAAAGTTTTAAAAATTACAGGTTTTAATTAGTTGAACCAATTACAAACATATCCTGTCAGTTTTTCTGTAGAATTTACGTGTTTATTTAACGCTAAGTATGAGGGTGTCTCAGTTGGTATCAGAGCTTGTTGCTCCCGACGCACGTTTGTGCACCCCACTTAAAATCACTTGACCTTTAAATAATAAACTTGAGAGATGGGTAGGATGGGTAGATTTAGGATTTTATGTGGTAGTCTGTTTGTGATTGTTAATTGATAGGTACTAATTAAATTTTCTCTTTTGTAAGATGGCTCCGCTAAGAAGAGTTGATGATGCTATTTTACTAGTTCTTACTCAAATTCTCCAAAACCAACAAAATCAGCAGAATCAACAAGCTCCTCCTCCTCCCCCGCCTCCTGAGGGTACTCCAGGCACCTATACTTGGGTGGCTAATCAATTAACCCGAATCAACACTCCCACTTATGGTGGAGAGATTGATCCAGTTGCTCTTACGGGGTGGTTTCGGGAGTTAGAGAAAAGCTTTACGTTGTATGATGTTAAGAAAGAACATAAAGTGAAGCTGGCATCTCACTTCCTAGTACGAGAAGCGGTCGATGGTGGTCCATGATCGGGCCTACCGTTTCATCCGAACCGGATTTGACCGGGAACGTTTCAAGGAATTACTGGAGGCCCGATTCTATCCGTAAGAACTTAAACAGCAGAAGTTGAAGGGATTCATGGAATTAAAGCAAGGAAGCCTTCCTGTTCAGGCCTTCACTGATAAATTCAACGAGTTGGCTCATTATGCTACTAGATTGGTGAAGGATGACAATGAAAAAGCTTTCTTTTATCTTGAAAAGCTCTCTCCTAAAATCAAAAGCATGGTCCGTCGGGACTCCACCAGCTTTGTTTCAATTTACAATGATGCTTTATGGGCTGAGAATGCACTGAAAGACATTGAAAATGAAGCTCGTGCAACCAGTTCCAATCTTGGCAAGAGGCCTTTATATCCATCTTCTAGGCCCTATACTCCTTCACCCAGGTTCACCTCTTCTCCCTCTGACCCAAACAAGAGGAGATTTGTTTCTACTGTGCAAGCTAACCGGGGTGGTCAATCTTCAACTTTTAACAACAATAAAGGTGCTAAAGACCGAGTGTGCTATAACTGCAAGAAACCAGCACATCCTGGTAAATGCTTCGTTGATCCTATCATATGCTTTTCTTGCAACAAACCGGGCCACAAGGCCAATGTTTGCCCGGAGAAGAAGGTGGCGGCTTCTACTACTCCTGCTGCCCCAGTGAGGCCGAAAGGCCGTATTTTTGTCATGAGCCGAGCAGAAGCTGAGGCACACCCTGATATCATTACTGGTACATTTTCTATTTTTGATGTTCCCTGTTTGGTACTATTTGATACGGGTGCCTCTTTATCTTTTATTTCAATAAAACTCTCCGATAAATTATCACTTGAATCATCACATGGAGAAAGCACATCTATATCCTTACCCTCTGGTGATGTCTTTTCCTGTTCTAAAATCTATCCTGAAGTCCCTATTTCTATTGCGGGATCTATATTTCCAGCAAATCTTTTCCAATTTCCGCTTGAAGAATTTGATGTCATTTTGGGCATGGATTGGTTACATACTTATCATGCTCGATTTGAATGTCGGGACCAGAAAATAATTCTTACAAGCCCTTCAGGTCACCGTGTGTCTTATCAAATGGTTAAAAGACAAACCGGTACTAAATTAATTTCTGCTATGAAGTTTGTCAATGCGATGAAAAAGGGTCATCAAGCCTTCTTGTGTATGGTGACTCCTTCTGATTCTTCCTCTCTGCCTCCTAAAGAGAACGTTCCTGTAGTATGTGAATTTCCCGATGTTTTTCCTGATGAGCTACCGGGAATTCCTCCTGAAAGGGAAGTTGAATTTACTATTGATCTTATTCCTGGTACCGCCCTATTGCTAAAGCTCCTTATAGACCGCACCGTCTGAAATGAAAAGAGTCAAGGCTCACCGGATGATTTGATTGCCAAAGGTTTTATTCGACCTAGCTCTTCACCTTGGGGTGCTCCTGTTCTCTTTGTAAGGAAGAAGGATGGATCTATGCGGTTATGCATAGATTATCGTGAACTTAACCGGGTTACTATCAAGAATAAATATCCTCTTCCTAGAATTGATGATCTTTTCGACCAACTCCGAGGTGCTTCCACTTTTTCTAAAATTGACCTTCGTTCGGGCTATCATCAAATTCTAGTCCGAGAAGCTGACATTCCTAAAACCGCCTTTAGTACGAGATATGGTCATTTCGAGTTTACAGTGATGCCATTCGAATTGACCAATGCTCCAGCAGTATTCATGGATCAGATGAACCGTACTTTCAGAGAACACCTTGACAAATGCGTTGTAGTGTTCATTGATGACATCCTGATCTATTCTAAATCTAAAAAAGAACATGCCAAACACCTTCGTGTTATTTTAGAGATTCTCAGCCGTGAAAATGGTATGCTAAATTCTCTAAATGTGAATTCTGGTTACCTAAAGTGACCTTCCTTGGGCACGTCATTTCGAAAGAGGGCGTTATGGTAGATCCTGCCAAAATCGAAGTCGTTGTTAGTTGGAAAAGTCCGACCAATGTTTCTGAAATCCGTAGTTTCCTTGGCTTGGCGGGTTACTATCGGCGGTTTGTGAAGGATTTTTCAAAGATTGCTAGGCCGATGACTCGATTCTTTGAAGAAAGAGTCTAAATTTGTGTGGTCTGAGGAGTGTGAAAATGCCTTCCAGAAATTGAAAAAGAGGTTGACTACCGCTCCGGTGTTGACCTTACCTGAAGAAGGAGTGGACTTTGATGTTTACTGTGATGCTTCTAAGCATGGTATAGGTTGTGTCGTGATGCAAAAAGGAAAAGTCATTGCGTATGCCTCTCGACAGCTTAGAGTTCATGAAGTTAACTACCCGACTCATGATCTTGAATTAGCTGCGGTGGTGCATGCTTTAAAGATTTGGAGACACTACCTCATTGGAGTCCATTGCAACATCTACACCGACCACAAAAGCCTGAAATATCTCTTTACCCAAAAAGAGCTGAACATGAGACAAAGAAGATGGTTGGAATTGGTGAATGACTATGATGCCGACCTAATTTATCACGAAGGAAAAGCTAATGTGGTGGCTGATGCTCTTAGCAGAAAATCCTGTCATTCTTTAAATTCTTTTCGGGAATTACCTCCTGAACTTGCTTTAGAACTTCAAAAATTAGGAATAAGCCTTGTAAAAAGGGGCTCTAATCATCTTGATGCCATGTCAGCCGAACCTGACTTCTACCGTGAAATCCGTGCTTGCCTTCCGGATGATCCTACCTTCAAATCCATTCGAGCTAAAATTCAACTTGGGCAAGCTAAGGATTGTAAGATTGATGATGATGGGTATCTTCGTTATCATGGTAGAATCTATGTTCCGGAGGCAGCTGATTTGAGAAAAAGAATTCTTGATGAAGCACACCTCTCTCCTTACTCCGTTCATCCGGGAGGTACCAAAATGTACAAAGATTTGAGATTACAATTCTGGTGGCCTAGGATGAAGATTGAAGTTATGGAGTATGTCATTAAATGCCTCACCTGCCAGAAAGTAAAGGTAGAGCATCAAAAGCCCGGGGGTTTGCTTCAACCCTTGGATGTTCCTCTTTGGAAATGGGAGTCTATTTCCATGGATTTTGTGATGGCTTTACCCAGGACTTCCACAGGAAAGAATCCTGTTTGGGTGGTTGTGGACCGATTGACTAAGTGTGCTCGGTTTATTCCCATCAAAGAGACCTGGAGTTTAGAAGTTCTAGCTTGTGTCTATGTGGATGAGGTAGTGCGCTATCATGGGGTTCCTAAAGATATAGTTTCAGATCGGGACCCACGATTTTGTTCTCGTTTCTGGACTGCATTACGAGAGGCCTTGGGTAGTAAACTATTGATGAGCACTGCTTTTCACGCCGCCACTGATGGTCAAACCGAGAGAACAATTCAAACTTTAGAGGATCTTCTTCGTGCCTGTGCTTTAGATTTCCAAACTTCCTGGGAGAAATGTTTACCTCTGGTTGAGTTCTCTTACAACAACAACTATCAAGCCTCCATTCAAATGGCACCATATGAAGCTCAGACGGTAGAAAATGCCGTACTCCAGTCTGTTGGGATCAAACCCAAAATGTTCCAATGTTAGGATCTGATTTGGTGACCGAGTCCGTTGAACAAGTTAAAATCATTCGGGAGCGGATGAAAGCCGCCAGACCGTCAAAAATCATATGCTGATGTCCGTCGTCGACCACTTTCCTTTGAGGTTGATGATCAAGTATTCCTTAAAGTGTCACCTATGAAAGGGGTGAAACGGTTTGGCGTAAAAGGGAAGCTGAGCCCTAAATATATTGGACCTTTCCGGGTGATTGAAAAGATTGGTCCTGCTGCTTACCGTTTAGAATTGCCCCCAAATCTGAGCAAGGTTCACAATGTCTTCCATGTTTCTCAGTTGAGGAAGTACATTAGTGACCCTAGCCATATCATCCAAGAAGAGATTCTTGAATTGGAGCCTAACTTGGCGGTTGAAGAAAGGCCAATTCGGATTCTTGAAAAAGCCAACAAGCAACTTAGGAGCAAAGTTGTACCTCTAGTCCGTGTTCTTTGGCGTTGTGGAAATGTCGAAGAAGAGACTTGGGAGACTGAAGCTTCTATGTTAGCTAAATATCCTGAATTATTCTCGTAAGGTATTCCTTTTTTTTACTCTTTTCCGCGTTACTAGACCGTATTTAATTATAATTAGTAAAGATATTATTCTTATTATAGAATTTTAAACTAAAATTTTGAAAATGCTTTTATGATTTTTAATGGTTTTAACATTAATGAGTGTTAAATCTCGTTGTTGGTGACGTCCCAATAATGGGTTTTCTCATTTATTGGTGTAGAAATATATTTTTTTTATATATATCTTGATATGAATGTGGATGTTCTTGTCTGATCAACAAGAGTATCACCGTTTCATTGAAAAGATACCTATATTTCTCTTATGATTATATTATTAAGATGTTGTATACTGTAATTTCTCCTTCTAAGTTTCGAGGACGAAACTTTTTAAAAGGAGGGGTGATTGTAACACCCCGTAATTTCGGACCATTATTATATTGCGGAGGTAATTTATTAATCAAGTAAAATTTGATATTAATGTATTTGAAGTAATAATAATTCAAAGAAATATAATTCTATTATATTTTGAAGTAAAGTATTTATTCTGATAGTTTCGAAATGTTTAAAAATAGTTTAAACCGTATAAAAACTTTTTATTTCGAAATAAGGGCATATCGGGAAAAAAATGACAACTCTTTTTGAAAATTGGGCAAACGATTTTGGAAATGGGTCATATGAGTACTCAATCTTCTTGTAATCTCGTGTTTAAGAACTTTGGCCTTGTCGGAATTTGCATTTGACAAGTTAATTATTGTCGAAACGAGCCAAAACCGACTCATGAAATTCCGCCACATCCCGCTCCTTTCCTCTCCTTTCCACGGCACCCTCCTCTTCCTCCTTCCCATTTCTTCCTAACACTTCTTTTGTTCTTCTTTTGGTGCCTCTTGACCGAATTCCTCAAAAAAAAAAAAAATAATAATCTTACAATCGTAATTTCATCATAATTTCTTCGTTTCTAGTCCGATTTTCGCAAAATTTATATTTTCGGAATCCTCTCTTCAAGATCTACATCCTAGTATGTTTTAATTTCAGTTTTAATTATGTCGATTTTGGCTGATTTTTGGGCATAATTTCGGTTTTTGTACTTATAATTGTGTTTTTATTGTTTGTTTAGGTGAGGATTTAGAAGACGAGTTTGGAGACTCGTATATAGTTGAAGATAGGGGCTAGCTTGCATATTAGGGTTTGGTGTTCAAGGTGCTAATTGCTCATTTTGTTGCTAAAGGTAACATATTTCGAGTTACTCGACGAATTAATGTCACAATCTTGTTTTCTTGTATGATTTTGTGATTTTTATTTGAGTAGTTTATTTCACATGATAATATGGGTTAAATTCATGTCTAATTCATGTCTTTTGTTAGTTTAAGTTCACATATTAGTATGGGAATGATTAATTGATGCTTAAAACGGTGTTAAAATGAACAAAAACGGAGAAAACGAAGGTTAGGGGTGGCGGCCAGCAGGCCCAGCAGGCCCACGGCAGGCCCTGGGTTGGCCCGGGTTGGCTCGTTGCTTGTTTCGCGGTTTTTCATGCGTTGTTCGTCGTTTTAGGTTCAATAATGTTATAGTTAGTATAAGTAACATATGGGTACACTTTTAAAATGAATAATGTTAGTAGTAATTATAATGAGGTTGGAAAAATTATTCTTATTTTGGTAGTTTGCACATGTTAGGATAGGTTATGATATGAAATTGTAATGAATAGGCTTAAAATGAATTTTATAGCGATAATTGTAATGTTGGATGATTATGCCGAAAACTGAGCCTTGGTCCCTTTGACTGAATCGATGTCAGTCAATTGTGTGATTGGTCAGCCGCAATTTAACCCGTACATGTCGCAGGGCTGGGGTTGCGGGTAAAAATTCGGTTGGATGAAATTTTGTATGAATTGGATCATCGGCCTTATTCTTGTTCTAGGCCATTTAATATGTTTTTATTTCACATATGTTGTTGGTTGATTTGAATGGGTTCTTATATTGTTGAAACGGCCTTAGATTCCCCGAAACCTTTAATATTGTTAATATCGCTTGAAATGGAATTTGGTATTGAATACTTCTTGCAGGTTGTTGTGTTTGTCATAGATAGGTCTTTATAGTCTTTGACGAGTATATGTTCACTGCTTAATAGCCTTTGTGTTCCTGACTTGGTGGGATTATATCCAAGTTGGGGCATGACCTCGTTACTTATTTTGAGGGTAAGTGGTCAGCTTAAGTACTAGCCAACCCTTTGGTGGACTCCTTAGGGTACTCACTTTGTTTTAGAAAAATTGTGGGTCTTGGGTGCGGTGGTGTGTATCCGCATGTCTAGGTCTCAAGGCAGATTTTAGGCTAGGGTTGTGTTGTGTCTTGGCCATGTTTTGATAGAACCTCTGAGCCAAGATACCGGTTCGATTACCTTCCCTACCTCGTGGTATAGACTCGAGTTACAGAGTGACTATTGACGGTGCTAAGAACTTATGCCTGTCTTTGATATATTGCCCTTTCTTGTATGGTGATTTTATGAATTGTAATAGGTGAGATGTAAGCCGGTTACAATTGATAAAGTTTGGATTACTGTTTGTTATATGTTTCACATGATAGCTTAAATTGGTCAGTTTAGTGTTCATAGGTTAGAATACTTGATAATTAAATTATTTATCATGTTGTTTACATGTTACATTAAAAATGACATTTCGTGGTCGGGAGGACTCAAGTTACTCCCCACCGAATTGTGGCTTTCGTGTTTGTATAAAATGCGATTGACAGGTTGATGATGCTTAGATGGGGTACACGGACGAGCTAGTGAGCAAAAGAACCTTGGACTTAATTTGGTTATATTTTGTAGTACACCTTTAACATATGGTTGTATTTATATTTTGGAGGGACATATGTCTCCCTCTTTTACTTTGGTTTGTATCACTATATTTTCTTGTCTTTAGCTTTGTTATGTAAATTAGTTTGTTAGCATTTGCAGATTTTGGCACCCTCCTTTGGGAAATGTTTGTGAATGGTTTAGAAAAGTTTTAAAAATTACAGGTTTTAATTAGTTGAACCAATTACAAACATATCCTGTCAGTTTTTCTGTAGAATTTACGTGTTTATTTAACGCTAAGTATGAGGGTGTCTCAAACTTGCTCTTATACATGTGGTATTTTGTAATCATTATGTCCTCTTCTTTTTAACACTTCTAACATACACCCCTGCATAGTGATGGAACACATAATTAAGTTTAATCACTTCTAAATTATCAATATCAAGTTAATCACTTCTAAATTGATGAGTGTTTGAAGTGATTGAATGGCTCTAAAGAACCTCAAATCCAAGACATTCAAGTCTGGTGAATTTGGGGGCTGCTGAACTAATTCTATGTTCCACCCATCACTGCTTGTTGCCTCTCTAAAATCTACATCAGAGTTCTCAATGTGTGGCCTTGCATTATCTTGCTGAATGTATATTGTTTTACTTGCATTTTCTGGCCATTTGCTCTTGATTTCTGGTAGCACCACACCTAACATCATTTTATTCACAACTTGCTTGGTGATGGACTCAATTGGCTTTGTCTCCATTGTTCATGCAACCCTGTTCTTGGAATTTCTTTGGGCTGGTTCCAAGGAAACAAATGGCCAAATTCATATTTTTCCATCAAAGATACATTCATTGTTTTCAGCATAATGTGGTCTTCCAACAGCACAAATAAACATTATTTTGTCTATGTAAGATTTTGACTGAACACTCCTATAGGGTTTTGGTTCTGTTTTGGTTCTGTTTGACTTAAGTAGTACCTTTGGCCATCTTTAGTAATGTAAACTCATCTATGTGTATAAGATTACTTTTATCTTTGAACATGATTTTTCTAAGCATATCATCATAATATAGCTTAGAGAGACAGAAAATTAACCTAGCAAGTTTATTTTTGTCTGTCAAACTTGGTTTGATGGCATTGGTATGACTCTTGATTACTTTGCTTGCAACCCACCTAGACATAGTTGCTTGACTTACATCTATAGCAGCTGCCACCCTTTTTTTAGTAGTTCCGAGTCTGTAGTCAATGCTTTTCAACCTTGAAGCATCAAAGTCTATCTTGTTAGTATCTTTCCTTCCCTTTAGCATGCTATTCACATTAATTAGTTCACCTGCATATCTTTGTTGCTTTGCTTCATTCCATAAATTAGTGATGGCTTTCTTGGTTACACCATATTACTGAGCCACCTTTAACATTATACCCCTGACTGGTTTCCCATCTATACATTTTAGAAGTAGTATCTGAATTATCTTTGCTCTCTCTAAGTTACTCATGTTCCTGGTCTTCTTTGTCATCAATTTGTTTGTGTTTGAGGATGATTTGTTTGGGTGTATTTAATGGGATTTGGCACTTTGTTTATAAATACACCATTTTTGTTTGTTTTCTTATAAATGATCTGCCTATAACTAGGGGTGAGCAAAATCGGGTACCCGATACGGTTTTTAAAACCGTATCGGGTATACGGTTTTTGAACGCCATTTTTTTGCTTCCGGATACGCTACGGTTTTTTCGGGTATATGGTTTTCGGGTACCCGATTAAACCGTGATACGAAATCCGGGTACCCGAATACGGTTTTCTGAATTTTCATTAAACGCCAAAAAAAAGGAACACAAACTGAGACACTTAGTACACTACTGCTATTCTGCTTCAAGGCCAAATAAAGACCTGCCAAAGTGCACAATGAGAAATTAAACAACATATAAGATAAGACGATTTTATATACGAATTTCTGACAGCAAAAAAAATGAAGCAGAATGAGAGAAAGAAAGAAAGAAAGGCAGATCTGATTATATGCATATGCTGTGTTGTTAATCGTCCGCAACATGCCCTCGATAAGAATTTATCAATGTAACAACTAACAAGTATCAACTTATTATTAATCTACTATAAGACACAAAATCAAACAACTACAATAAAATTAAGCAATAAAAGACAACAAATCTTGATAAAGTGACGATTTGAGAGGCAGATCTGAATTTGGGGAAATAATATGATTTAATTGGGGATCTGGGTTTTAAATTGGGGGAAAATGGTTAAATGGGATGTTTGATCTTCTGATTTGGGGTTTTGATTCTTTTGAATGAATGAAGGAAAGAGTGAAGGAGGGCGGAGGCGATATAAACCTTGTTGTGTTGTACTGTTGAATGTTGGTTGTTGTACTTGTCTGTTGAATGAATGAAGGAGTGAAGGAGTGAGGCTGAGGGAGGCGATATGAATTAGGTAGGGTTACTTAGTTTAGTTATGCGTTGTTTTACTTTTTCTTTTTCTTTTTTTTTTTAAATAAAACTTAAAACCAGGTCAAACCGGGTATACGCTTTTCGAATTTTGCTGACCCGGATACGAAACGGTTTCTAAAAAACCGTATCGGATATCCGAAAAAAATAACCGTATATACGGAAAACCGTATAATGAGAACCGTATACCGTATCCGTATCCGTATTAAAAATCCGTTTCGGAAATTTTTGCTCAGCCCTACCTATAACAGTGATCTTTCTATATATAGCTGTTACATAACCTTAATATTTGAACTTGCACAAATTTTGATTGATGTTGGCGCAAAATTTGAACATCTTTTGAAATATTCAAAATGGCGCAAAACAGAAAATTTTGGTTCCAATTTGGTGCCAAATTTCATCATAATTCTCCACTTGTGTGTCCTCTTGATTTTATAGTTATGATTATTGACAATGAAGGAAGAAGTGAAGGAAAACCTACCTGCAAATCTAAAGTTGATTTCATTTTGTAGTCTTCAAAATTTTAATTTAAAGATTGTAAGGTTAATTTCAGAATTTTTATTAACACAAAATCTCATTGAAGACGGCGATATATCCGTTTTATCCATTTCCTCTCACAAAATATCCACGGGTGAGTGGGGGAAGACACACATATTGACCTTGTCCCTCTCCTTTTTGAAATCCGTCAAAGCAAAGACGCTTTGTTTTATTAAAGGGTTGTACTTTTATTGATCTAGAAATCCCAATGTGTAATTTAAGTATTGTAAAAGTTGTTTGTAAGAAATGTTTTGTAATGTAGAAATTTCAGAACAGTACAATGTACTTTACTTTTAGTGGCCCACGGGTCATTATGTTGGAGGGAAGGATTATGAGTAATCCATATTGCTTATCTTTAATTAATTATGTTTTATTCTTTCCTACATACTAAGTAAACTTGTACTTTTTATTCATTCTTTATTTGTTTTCTTAAAAGTTGTGCTCAAGGATTAGGGGAAGTTTAGGCTGAATTGGATGGAGAATAATAATGGAGCACAGTTAATTTCTCTGCTAAGTAACGGTGTAATGTTTGTTGTATTTGAGGTGATAATGTTAAATGAATTCCTATTACGGAAAATGAACGCACTGCCCTTGAACTTTGATGTTTTGCCCGAAATACCCAATTTTTTTATCCGGAAAACTTTAAGAGGCTATAACTCCTATTTACGAGCTCAGAAAGTGACGATTTTTTTTTTCAAATTGATTATCTTTTCGAGAGCTACGACTTGAACAAAAAAATTGTCGAGTTTTGAATTCGTGACCAAAAGATACGGTCACTCAAAATTTGTTCAGTAAAAAAAAATTTTGATGAACAAAAACTCCTAGCCACGGGATCCAAATACGACTACTTTTTTTTTCAAATCGTAGTTCTCGGAAAGATAATCGATTTGGAAAAAAAATTATCACTTTCTGAACTCGTTGACCCGAGTTATAGCCTCTTAAATTTTCACGGAACAAAAAATTGAGTATTTCGGACAAAATTCGAAACTTCACGAACACCATTATTTATAGTAGTAATACTCCTACGGATAAATATCTCCTCACGTGTAATCAAGCATCCAATCGGAAATACTGGAAGAAAGAAATTCTGTAATCGAACTACCAAAAAAGGGCAGGTTCTTTTCTGCGCGTCCGTAATAGCTCAACTGCTCAAGTCATGCTCGTTGTCAGTCCTGACACGCAAATCAAGTCCTGCCCCTAGTAGAACAAAGGTGGTCGGTCTAATAGCACACTTGACGTTTTAGTCTCAACCCCGATATCCCATTACTTGTCAATTGTTCACACACATTTGACGACGTTTTAGTCGCAACCAATTGTCGTCAGTCGGGCAGTCCACGCCCAACCCAATTCTCAACCCTTGGCCAAAGATCTGCATACACGGCCCCCAATTTCATAAGGAGTCTATGAGAGCATAGACAATGAAACTAACCAATGAGACCAAATGAATCGAAGGGATATAATGCTGATCAATGGGACTATCACCCCCACAGAGCCAAGTGAAAACAAGCGCAGTAGATCAACTGTAGCACATAACAAAGCACATGTTCAACCATCGTCAAAGAGAAAAAGAAACATAGTTGATTGTTTGGAGATTATAATTTCGAGCACCAATGTAATTTCATCAGATGCCAACTTCTCAGACACTGCATATTAAAATGTTTACTAGTTTCAGTTTAAAAGATCGTCCGCCCAAGCCAACTGCAGAAAAATGCAACTACTTGAAGTAAACTGAAACTTGAGGAATATCAACATCGTTATCCTCGTCATCTTCACAAGCGACAACCACATCAAAATGCTTACGATTAGGCGGCAGCTCGGCTTTAGCAACATCCCTGGCAAGATCAACCATCTTCTTCTCCATTCGGTCTCTGTGTCTTGGGAACATGCTATTATAGAGCAAGCAACTCCCATATGAAATACTGTAGGCATTAAGTCCTTTGTTCCGGAGCCAATCAAGAAGCTCTTTTAAAGTCGGATTGTCCTTCAAGATCCAGCGGTCCCAAACAGTCCAGCTCATATCTTGGTGCTTGATAACTTTTGGTGGTACTGGCTCGGCCATTGAGAAGAGAGGAAGCGCCAGGTTG
This sequence comes from Silene latifolia, assembly GCF_048544455.1. Lineage (NCBI taxonomy): Eukaryota > Viridiplantae > Streptophyta > Magnoliopsida > Caryophyllales > Caryophyllaceae > Silene > Silene latifolia. The sequence continues at coordinate 89,776,445 of NC_133531.1, read as the reverse complement.
GCAAAAGTGTTACGGTAGGCCTCCACCTTGTGCCCACCATCCACAACTTTGTAGAGCTCGAGACAGACTAAACCTGTAGCCATGGCAGTGGCAGTTGCAATGGCCGGTATGATCCTCCCAGCTATGAATTTGGCCTTGAGTTTATCCACTTCCGGAATTCCGTAATTCCTAGCCCTCATGTTGGCAAGTCCCGCAATCATGTCCATATGGAAGTTTGTATCGTCATCCTGAACATTCCCAACAAAAGAATGGGTCATTTTTCTCGTGGTAATTAATGATAATCTCTTGTTAGTAATATTAGTAAATGAGTTAATATGGACCCGTTTCACAATCTAGACCCATACAATGGTGTTAAGTAAGACTTCGGATTCGGTATGAAATTTAAGCCTTATTTCTCCAGCATCTCTCTCTCTCTCTCTCTCTTTTATTACTACTCCATTTTGCAAGTTAATTCCGACTTTCCACAAGAGGTTTCTTCCTATTTCATACATTTCTTATTTAGGTAAGGTTTTGGGGTGAAATGATCTAGTTATCCAAACAATATATATAAAGCAGAACGCTAACTCTCCTAGCTATAGCAAGTTCTTTAAACTTTCAAAAATTCTCACATTTTAAAGGAGTAAATCTCCTATTGGAAAGAAGGGGAAAATAACTAATCCTACACATTTTATGATTAACCCACCTACACCAATTCTCTATTCCTCAACCTTAAGTCAACCTCCCTTCACCTCCTCCCACCAAGTAACAGCCTTCCTGTCCCCCTCGCTTTCCAGTGCCTCAGATCCCCTTAGTGGCAAACTTATCTACTTCCACGGTTGCTCAACAAGAAGCACAGTCGCTAGTCCCACAACCAGCCAGGCGGCAAGCCCACAATGAGTTCCATGACAAGCACACAACTAGCCAACGATGAGGCCACTACCAGCTTTACGACAAACCAACCCCCCATCTTCCCAAAAAAATCACCAATTTCAAAATTACTATGTATGAGATCTATGATAAATTAAAAATCTCGAAAACCAGTTTTGGTCAGCGTACTTTTCCCTCCCCAACAGCACCCCCACCATACACACAAGTTCATCAGCAATTTTGTGTGTCAGGTTGTAGTAGTTGGTGTTGGGCTGGTGGTGGTGATTGGTGATGACTGCTACAGATTTATTACTCATAGTTCATCAGAAGTGAGCGTTGGCAAGATTTTATACTATATTTCTTAAGAAGTGTGTCAAAACCAAATGGGAAGAAAATGAATAAATGGAGCGAGTACTATATTTGTTACAAAAAACATGTCCATGCCCCTGTATCCTAATTCTAGGACAGAGTCCTCGTGTCTAACCCATACCCACGTCCAAGTAACACATTATGAAATTACAGAGACAGCAAATATTAAGCAAAGAAATTTCACATAATGGAACAAATCAAGTCTTCCCAGAGAATATATACCTTCTCAAACTGAATTGGACTCATCTTGTAGCCAGAAGAAAGTTTCTTCCTGCAGTTTTCTAACCTGGATATCAGTTGCTCGATCACCTCACCATCATCTATTGAAGCATTGGAAACACTTGTTTCTTTTTCATCTGTGACTATCTTCACATCTTTCTTAGGTTCGAAATCAGGAACAATAACATTATTAACAGCATCAGCCATCTTTGGTGGGGATTTGACCCAGTCAGGTATAGGGATACCAAATGTCTCTGCACGCAGTATAGATGCTGCCGTCACAAAGTGAAGGTAGCTCTGGTCATCAGCAGAAAACTGCAATGGGCGCGGAAAACGTTTGGGTGCTGACCAGAATGGTGCCCCAGAACTTGTTACAGCGTCCTCCGGAAAAGTAAATGTCAGCTGCTTCACACGGTTGGAGAAATAGTCTTCAAACCTAGACAAATGAAGGATACAAGTTACGAAAAATAACACAAACATAGGATGGTCTACAAATTAACAATTACCCCAAGTAAAATGTTTATTGAATATATAACATGCAGTTTTATTCTATGTTGCTCGGACTCTTCAATATGACCTCGAGTACCCGTGTCGGATACTAGACACTCGGACACTTCATTTTAGACCAAAAACATGAATTTGTTTCATAAAATAGGCGAATCCGACACTTGGACACGTACCCGTGTCGAATACGTCTAACCGAATCCGAGTAACATAGATTTTATTTTTGAAGAAGTGATATTTTTACAATAGTGACTGACAAATTAAAATTGTTTCATCATTATAATATTAGGTTATTAAAATGAAATCACATAAAATCCAAGTATTTACTCTATGTACATATTGGGTCACTATCATTTTGGACCATCTCATACCAGATGACAGTTTTATAAGGCAAAACCTATATACTACTGAAAAAAGAAAACAACCATCCATAGTCCGAAGTACCTCAAACGCGCCCAGGTGATGCAGTCCTCAAATGTCTCACATCTCTCTGTGTCAAGACACTCAATTACACGCTCAAGAGTGTCCCTGGCCTGCGCATCACCGGCTTTTGTCATAGCAGCTGCATATTCACCTGGATTGCTCAGGTAAGCATTTACTTCAGCAGGTGTCTTCTCAAGGAGCCCTTCAAACTCAGAGCGAGCCCACGTCAAGCAATGGTCAATATTGTGAGGGAAAGAGTGTACAGTACACATGGGTGCTTGTTTTTCAGGTGGGTCGCGTGAAGCACCATAGTTTTCAGTCAGATGAGGTATGACCATTTGAGTATTACACTTGGCCCCAAGGGTGCCAGACTCCAGAAGAGGCTTTTGGAAATACACACACCTTTGATCGATATAGAGCCTGGCATTGACATTATCGAGTGCATTGATAACAACACTAAGATTCTCCCAGAATGTATCATCAAAAACATTCTCGGTCTCGGGGCTTGCACGATTTTGAAGAGCTTCAATACGAAGGGAAGGATTCATTGAAGCAGCTGCTGTAGCAGCAACAGTTGATTTTGACTGCCCAATATTCCAATCGCGGAAAAGAAATTGTCTGCTAAGGTTGCTCTTCTCTATAACATCATCATCTGTAATAGTCAACGTCCCTTCACTGCCACAAGAAACTCCCATCAAAGCAAGATTCTTCAGAAATTCACAACCCAGAGCACCAGATCCCACGACAAACAACTTCGCCGCCTCAAGCTTTTTCTGGAGCTTGGCTCCGAAAACAGAAATTTGGGCATCATATCGACTGTTCAAGGGTTTCAGATCACTTGGATCAAGTGGTTCAGACGGAAGGGATTCCAAAGAGTCAAAGTAGTAAAACTGCAAAAAAAAAAAACAATGGGAACATAAGAATCTAAATGAGCATGGCGGCCCGCGGCCAAATGAAAAAACATGATATTTCACAACGAAAGATTTGGAATTAAAAAGCTGTAGAAAAGAAAATAATTTCATATATACTGAAGCATGGATCAAAGATTAATAATGTAACAACCCAATAAACAAAAGGATTCCACCAAGAAAAGAACCCAAAACCCCTCTTTCTCCCAATTGTGCCAGCCACAACAAGAAGACATAGACTATAGGCAAACACGAGAGATGTTTGGCTTTTGTCTTATCAACACTCGCCAGTAAGCCACAGGTTGAGGAGCAGATGACATGGGCCATAGACAAACCGGAGAGATGGGTGGATGATGACAGTGAAGTCAGATAATTTGACTGGCTGCTACAACAAGAAGACATAGACTATAGGCAAACACGAGAGATGTTTGGCTTTTGTCTTATCAACACTCGCCAGTAAGCCACAGGTTGAGGAGCAGATGACATAGGCCATAGACAAACCGGAGAGATGGGTGGATGATGACAGTGAATAAGTCAGATAATTTGACTGGCTGCTACAACAAATATGAAAGTTTACAAGGGAGGGGTAGGTGTGATAAGTCAGATAATTTGAACAAAAAATCACTCTTTTTTAGGTGTAAGAAATTACACAAAGGGAAAAATGCAATGCACAAAAAGAATATCTCAAATAACCCTGTCAGGAACAAAGACAAGTGTACCTACACAGATCTTGACTTTATGCACAGCTTCTAGAAGACTAACCTGGAAGAGAGGATGGAATTTCCCAGAGCATGCCTTTATGACTTCTTGGCCAACAATACCACCAAACATTGCAGCCATTGGGTTCAAGACAGCCCTTGCTCCAAAAGCAAAGTGTCGGAGCAAATTCTGATCAATATTTTCGAGTCTTCCCTCAGCTGAGCTATCATTTATTTCAGTAACAAAAGATTTTAGCTTTTCAGCATCCGCCTCAGATCCTGCAGCAGGAAATCTACCCAACTCTGATATAAACTTATCCAATGCCTGGAAAGCCAGATGAAGTAGAGGTGGACGGTCAAACTTGGAGAAGTCACTGAGCAGGAAATCACCGGGGTCTGTTAGTGATTCACGCAATGATTTAAAATTCAGCACCTTTGGCTGTTTCACTTGGGTTACAATACCACCTTTCTCATATGGTTTAAAATTAGTGGTATCTTCATCGAGAGTGAAAGAATAAGGTCTTGCAGTCTTGACCTTTCTAGGCTTTCCATCATTCAATTCTGTCATGCCACACACTTCTGAGAACACAACTAGATCGCCATCTTGAAATTCAAGCCTCTCATCATCCACACAAGTAATAAGAGCAGGGTTGTCATTACTTATCGATGCAATTATCCCCGTGTACGGATCGTTGCCATCCACATCAACTACAGTAAACCCAGGTCCAAAGTCACAGAAGATGCTACCAAAAAGGCCGCGTACTTCAGTCTTGATGAAGGCAATTGGAGGCTGATGATTACGGCAATATTCATCAAACTCAATTGCTTTTGCCAAGTCGATATTAGTAAACACTACAGCCTGAAAAACAATTATAAAAGAATAATAAGAATAAGGAATTGGATAAATGATGCAAGACAGAGAACTAAGCATCATCCCAGGCATGAAATTATGAAGAAGATAAGCATTGATCTTGAACTCAGAAAAATACATGACATTTAGAAGAAACCTGAAATACTTCGCAACATCAAAAACCACACATTGTGCTTTAACATTTTGAATGTTATAATAAACATTTACGTCACAAACTGAACAATGGCATCTGGAACCTCTTCCAGACACAGAGAATACTATATAAATCCCTTCCTATCCCCACTTTAAACCACCGTGACCCATTCTATCTACATAATCCTCTCCTGGATCTCTGCTTTTCAAAGTCTATAGCTAAAAGCATAAACTACTACTTATCACAAAGGCTGCCTAGTTGGCAAGTTGCCATCAGCAGTACTTTACAACTTCTACTATTCCATTGTTGTATTAAAGTTATCACTTCCTTACCCATCAAAACACGGCTTTAGTGTCACAAGAATATTCAATATTCTGTCTATTATGTCAGATATATAACAAGTTGCTACTTAGCTATTATTAATTCTTCAGTAATCCATCCACTTATCAGATGAAGAAAGAGTTTTACGAACACAAGCTAGAAATATTGCTCCTCAAACTGCACTACAAAAGAAGCATTATCTTCATGAATAACTAGCAAGGCCTCCAACAAACATATAACTCATCCTTGATATCAACCCCTTTGATAAAACAACATTGACACATTGAATCAAAGGAGCCTGACTTTTGCAAGGTAAGGGGTCAGATAAATGCAGTCACATTGAATCAAAGGAGCCTGACTTTTGCAAGGTAAGGGGTCAGATAAATGAGAGGCGGCTTCTGGACAACCCCAATCACAATTGGGTCTAGAATTGCATGAATCAATAGCTACTGCACAATATAAGAAATGTACACCCTTTAGGATCTCATTTTCCCTTCTTCCCTCACATTCCAAAGCCAAAAGATAGTGAGGCTTTAACTCCCATGGAAATGAAAACTAATATCAAACCCTTCCAATAAAAAATTAAAATCTAGAGGTATCAGTACTATTTCCCGAAACAATATTATCAACATTGAAATGCAATGTCACCAACTAACATATTCAGACCATCTACAAACCGATTAGTATAGAATCTTACAAAGTCACATTCTGACAGATTGGGTGAAACTCTGTGGACCTAATCAGGTAAGGCCAGTGACACGGTGGAAATGTGATTCTATAAACCAGGATACGATGAATTAATGTTAGTACAACACAACTTTAGAGGTACTAAGGCAGACTATATAAGTGAGAATAAACTAAAAACATCTTGTACTGATAAATGTATTTTGAGAATAAACAAAAAAAAACATTTTACACACGCAGTAAAGATTAAAAAACAATTGAAAAGAAAGTTAAATAACAAGATATCATTATAGTCTTAAAGATAGGTACTAGATAGACCATAAGGGAGATCTAGGATGGGCAATAACACTTTCTTACCCGAAACCTGTATAATTCAATCCAATCCACGAAGTCTAGCTAAATCAATGAGAAACATAAAATAGATGACAGATCAGGTCAGGTCTAGTGAAGCAAATTTCTCGCCCTACCGACGCAAGCGCATCATCATCCCTTGAGTAAGCTATACATTCAATTGAACCATTCTTTGTTTCCATTTTCAATGAGATGGAATACTCATTATTTTATTGGGTTATTTCATAGGAATAATCCATCCTATGGGTGACATGCTTAAATTACTCCATCCAAGTAATCTGAATTTAATCCCTCATATCCCCCCTTCTTTCCCAGAACAAACTTGCTTGTTTTTTTTACCAGCTATAACAGGTGAAAAATGACGTGGCCACTAATATTTCATAGGAATAATCCATCCTATGGGTGACCTCCTTAAATTACTCCATCCTTTAATCCCTCCTATCACCATCATGCATTTTTGACCACCCAATCACCACCACGTTCAGCGGTTGAGGCGGCGGTCGCGGAAGAGATCACAATATGATGAGAATTGAGTTGATGAGAATGTTGGGAATAGGAAGGAGAATATTGGGTCTCCGGAGAAGGTGGTTAAAGGATTGTTGTTGTCGTCTTGGTTTGGTGGTGGCGGTGTGGTGGTTGTGGTGGAGTCTTTGAAGCGAAGGTGGGGATTTTTTGGAGAGGTGATCGAAGAGGGTGATGTTGTTGTTGTTGCATTGTTGCTGGGGATAATGACATTTTGGTTTTGATTCGAGTTTTGATTGTTTTGGATTGATTTTACATCTTCATTTTGTTATAGTTTGTTATGCAAGTTAGGACGATTAGTTGCATGGTTGGGTTGCCCATTGATAAGGTTGGAATTGAGAGAAGAAGAAAAAAGAGGACATGAGAATGGAGGGAGTCCGTGCCGGGGTTCGGATTATTATGAGATTAAATATAGTTGGGAGTATTATAAGTAGGTCACTCATAGTTTGGATTATTCTTGTAAAATAATGGTGTATAATAACCTTTAAAAACATAAGATAACTTCTTGTTTAGGTGGCCAGTCACTCTAGTATAGTATGTTCTGGGAAGGAAGAGGGGATAGGAGGAATTAAATTCGGATTACTTAAAGGATGGAGTAATTTAAGCAGACCATCCCAAGGATGGATTATTCCTATGAAATAACCCTATTTTATTTTATTTGTTTATAATGAACAAAAGGAAAATGGATGACTAAAATGGTTGCGCTACCTTTTACAACGAAATACCAAACATTCCATGAAACTCTAAAGTCTAAACAGAATTTCAATCATGGGTCATCCAAAAAGGGCCTATTTGTGTTGTTTAATAGAAAAGGGTAAGAGGCTGTACATACAACTTTCCTAACCCACCATTCATTGAAGCCATTGAGACATCTAGTTAATGTTGGTTTGTTGTTGTTTGTAGGATCTAACTTGATACTAAAATAGATATATAACTCGAAACGGCTTTATGACTTCAAATACTATGAGCGCAACAATTACTTTGTATTAAACTGATCAAAAGATTGTCATACCGGAAAAAATTATGTGAATTTCGGGCCACCTTAGATTCGCTTTCAACCTCTAGGGTCACAGTTGTAATCTCGAGCGCCAGCTCCGCCCCCAAACAAAAACGCTAACATCCCTTAGAAACTTGTAATGATGTGATGCCTAAAGCATTTTAAAATAGCAATTGGAGCGAGTAGTTCTAGTTGTAGAGAAGACCCCAGAGCAGTTGAGTAGAATTTTGCACAACTAAATACTACTCCTTCCGTCCTTGTCCCCCATCGGCCCCATCATTTGTACAACTTTATTCTTTGTGAACAATATTTTAATCAAAGGTAAACATAAGAGTGCTACGAAGGGAGTAGTACATAGCAAACATATACTGATTGCGTATGGGATAACAAACCTGAAATTCAGAAAGCTTTTCCTTAGTCAGCTCAGTGGTTAAAGTAGAAACGGCCACAGCGTTATTCAGTTCTTGTAGCTTCGGAAGAGCTACCCGAGCACGGTTCTCTCCCACATCCTTCTCTGAAAACAAAAAGTTGCTGGACAAATCCCATAGTTCCACTACTCCTTCATCATGCAATGTTACAGACTTAACGCCAGCAAGGATGAGATTTTTTGCTGCAAAATTCAAAACAGCGTTAATAATCATATTTAATCTGATATTGAATAGTAGATCAAAAAAGTTTGGTGTGGAGGAAGTCTTTCTGTAGTTCTAACTTGCTTTCTAATGAAATAGAAGTACAAGCAGAATTGTTTTACAACTGTCACATCAATTCCTTTCAAAACAAGTCTGGCAAGAGGAAAATGTGAATTTCATGTTCATTGCCTGATTTCCAAAGAAACAAAACAAAAAAAAAAAAAAAAAAAAAAAAAAAAAAAAAAAAAAACATTGCTATTTATCAGCTATAACAAATTACGCCTTTCATTTTCCACAAACGAATAGGACGAGATTATTTAAAATTTAATGCACCCCAGCTCCTGACCACATAAAACTATAATTGAAAGCCATAACAATTAGAAGCAAGGAAGTCAACTCTACCAAACACCACAGTTCATGAAAACCAACAAGCTGTCAAGCCAAGAGCCCAAAAATGAACAATTGAAGGGGGTATAAATAGAAGCAATGAGGACCGCCGACCGCGTATAATGATGCAAGTGGGGATGATTGTGTGGTTGAGATGAGTTAAAAGTGAGATGTTGGACAGTATTTCATAAACAACCAAATAGTGAAAAATGGAATGCTGTATATTTTTGAGAGACCGAGGGAGTGGAAATAATACAGTGACTCCGAAAAAGACAAAAACTACTCTATATGACCACATTTAAGGCAAGAACTACTCTATTACCTCAATTAAATAAAGAACAAGTAATCAACTACATGTGACTCAAGGACAGTCGCCTTTTCCAATACACAATACGCAAGACTTCACCTAAAATCACATCCACCTTCAAACCCCAAGATGAAGGAGTTCTACTAAAGTGAAGCAGATATAATAAGAACCGATCAGAAAACATGCAAACTTGCAGCGGTCGCTAAGTTCCACTCCTCCCATACAAGTCTTGTCAAAACAGGTGTAGCACCGTTTTGTTCAATTCTGACTTGTACATGCAGAAAGTCGCATGATGAACACTACAATTCGACAGCTTTTTTCAATCATGTACAATAAATGTAATCCACACCAACAAAAATTTCAAAACACTTAGTGCCAAGCTCCACTTCTTTGAGCACGAACATTATGTGCTTACCTTATCTCACGGCAAGAATGCAAGATTTGTGGGCATGTGTTAAAAGATAGATGGTGCACTAGACTTGATACAGGCCAATATTGCGTGCTGAGAGTCTAAGGAATCTCAAGTCCAGCTAACGTGTCTGACACGGCTATTCTGGGTGAATTTTCCTATGTTGTGGTCTAAATTGAAGTGTCAAAGTGTCGTGTCGGACACCAACACGTGTCTGACACGCGACACGGCGGTTAAGTTAAGTCAAGTGTCGGAGTAACATAGACGTATACTAACACACTCAACACTTGGTAGAGAATCTTCAGTGTGTGCAAGATACCACTTGGTAGAGAATCTTCAGTGTGTGCAAGATACCACACTAATCTTCAGTAGTTCAACATTTGGAGACAACCTATATATGACTTCTATTCTAAGATGTAAGTAATAGCATAAGAGCACCAAACCCAATATGACACTTCGAAGATGGTTATACGACAAATAGACCTAGGCCCTGCAATCAGTTCCATCCATGGTTAAAAATCTTGGTATCAACCTTATTTTGACGGAGGGGTCACAACTTGAGAACCTCAACATAGCCAAAAACACGTCTGAACCATGTATGCACATCTTAATAATCAACTCGACCTGGTATCCATTTGCTATTTCTATTTCCATTACCCCGGATAATATCACACATAAAGTTCCACAACACTCGATCACGCCCCACACGAAAAAACAAGTTAACGGATCAAACGACAGCAAAACTCGCAGATAAAATATCAAAACCTAATATTGTGAAATCTAGGAAAAAAAATACACCAAAATGACGGAGATAGATAGATTCAAAAAGTCGCATACAGTAAGAAGATTCAATCAACAGCAAATCATATACAAGCACAAGTTTAATCCATACGATTCTCACACAAATCGAACTCAAACTATATGAATCGAGAAAAGAAAATGAAAGAATAGATTAAAATGAATCTAAAAAAGATGAAAAGGAATATACCGATTTCAGCACCGAGGCCTTGCAATCCAGAGACGAGAACATTAGAGGCGAAAAGTCGGCGCATGGTCTCACGACCATAAACGGCGAGTTGACGGCTATGCAAATCCTCATCTATTTCGGAAGGATTGGCGTTGTTGCCGTTAGGTTTACCGTCAGTAAGACCCATAGCGACACGATCAGATTTAGCGATTCCGGTTTCGAAAGCTAGATTTGAGGATGGCGTGGATTCGGCAGTGGCGATGAAGCAAGGTTTTTTGAGAAGAGAAGGGTTGTGGTCGGAGTTGGTAACGGTAGCGTGGACGTCGTCGTCAGCCTCTCCTTCCACCGGTCTCTTGATAGGAAGCATATAGTACTAGCTCCACACAACTTTACAACTACTACTCCTGCAACAATAACCTAATTAATCAATCATCATATATTAATATATTAATATTAATATTTAATAATAAAGAAATGCAAATGGAGAAGGGAAGAGGCGTGAAAAGGAAGCAAAAGGAGAGAGAAGGGATAAAAGTACCGAGTTAGAGATTAGAAGGTGAAGGAGGTGGTGAAGTGGGGTTGGTAAAAAGGAATAAAGGATGGATTGATGATGGGGGTAAATTTATATTAATGGCTGACTTACTGGATGTGTTGTGTGTATTTATAAGGGAGAGAGGAGATTGGTTTCAGGGTTTCTGATTTACGATGGAGTACATTTTTACAATTACCAAGGAGGTGAAAATGGTGGGAAACAAACAGGTAATGGACTGCGGGGGTTATATGGTAATTTTGGTATAAAGGGAAAATATAGGTAAAAAGCGTCGACAGCAGGATTCGAACCTGCGCAGGCATAGCCCAACAGATTTCGAGTCTGTCTCCTTAACCACTCGGACATATCGACCCTGGTTGCTTTTTATCTGCATTTTAATTTATTTAATGCATAATAAATAGTTTGGTCAAAGCAAGATGGAAAATTTTACGGGGAAAAATAATAGAAGCAGCAAAATCGTCAAAGTCCAAATTAATGGCATTCCAGAATCCTAAAGTCAAACAAGGACTCCTTCCATTGCTAATAATAACACTGTTAACATTCATGCAAAAAATAAAAATAAACATAATCTAAAACCTCCAATTTTAAGATATACTCCTAGTATATATATGGACTAGGCCCTAAATACAAATTAAAAAAAAATAATTACTCCGTATAATGTTGGGTTTAATTGATAAGAATAATCCAAATTATTCGTCGCCTTTTCAGAATAATCCTAACTTCAATTCAACTCAAAATAAACCATATTATTCCCCTCTTTTACTCATATTAGACTTAGTCCATTTTTTACCTACAAAATCCGGTAACTCAACCGGCGTCCTTGTTTTTTTTGTTTAAACCTCTTCCCTCTCCTTCATTAACAATCCCCATTACCACCACCAGTACAACACCCTCCCAACCGCGCCATCTTCTTCAATTTACACCATTCACCACTGTGGCCAGCCAAAACACGTCACCATCTTCTGGTGATAAAACTAGAACACCCTCGCCTCCTTCCTCATACCTACGGTAAATCTACAAAATTGACACCACTAAATTTTTTCAGATCTTGCTGACACCATCCTCTAGGGTCGCCGAAATATCAGCAATAGCAACTTCATTTTTGTCGGAGCAAGTCCTCTAGTGAAAGTAAGCAAAGTAGACAGTATTACCTTTAGCAAATGCACAAGTGAAGCATCCGAGATCACTTTTTCATACATCAGATGATTTCAACTACAGATAAAAGGAAATGAAGATAAACTTTGTTTAAACACATAATCATGATGACATTCATCTCAAAATGCATTTCTAAGGGGTGCAACTTCAAGCCCAAAGTTCACAACTTCAAATTGCATGAAAATAAAGCATATACTCTCTGGTTAGAGCATGTTAAAGAAAAGGTGTTGTCGAGCCAAGTCCTAGAAAAGGTGAATGCGAGAATCATGTAATTATAAATGTAATTTTTCAGAACCTTAGATTTCCAAATTAATTTGGGGATAAATGTTAATTTAGAGGAGGTTGCGGGTGGTGTCATTATGATGGTCGTCAGTTGGACGTAGGTGGTCAGTGAGTTAAGGGTAGATGGTTATAGGTGGATAGTGGTGCAGATGTGATGACGATGAAGGTAAAAGTGGTTTATTTTTTTATTTTATTTTTATTTTTTTTAAAAGGAAGGTAAAGGTGGTCTATGGTTTGGTTTGTAAAGGAAAAGAGAAGTTACTTGCTAAACAGGTAGCAGGTTATTGAGTGTAATACAAGAAGACGGAGTCAATAGTATAGTTTATTGTGAGTTAAATTAAAATTCAGATTATTTTAAGAGCGTGCCAAAAAAGGATTATTCTTGTCAAATAACCCTACTATGTTTGTCCTCATTATGATTTACCTTGATTTTTGTCCCTAAATCTTATTGGTGATTTAAGTGAATCACGTTTGTCATTTGATTGCAATCGGGATTCGATCAAAATCGTAGCAAGTTTGAATCGTTACAGACTTCGGGAGTGTGGGGAACACGCTCACATAAACGGATTTAAGTTGCGGTATTTTAGAATAAGTTATAATGCAAAAAGAAAAAGAAAAAATATGAAATTGACAAATTATAAATTGTATGGTATTGATGTGCATTGAATACAAGGACACGTGCAAAAACATGAAGTTGACTAATTTATTAATTGTCAATGATTGAATTGGTGTACATCAATTTAGCGTACTGATGTATCACTTTTATATACACTTTTATAACTCCTTTCATGATGTTTTATATGCCGTTTTCGTGCCTTTTATGTCATTTATATGCCTTTTATAGTGAATTGTCGATACTGTCGCTATTTTGTGTTTTAATGCAGAAATGACGCATTACGAGGTGACACTAATTAAGATGAGTATTGCGGTTATGGCATAGTGGAATACACGAAGCATGGCACGTGAAACAAGGAGACTTGAAGACGAGAAGAGAAGTAAAGAAGAAATCAAGTTGGAACCTTAGTTCCTCGATCGAGTAGCAAGTGGGCTCGATCGAGTAACTGTCCTCGATCGAGTAGCATGAGGGCTCGATCGAGGAACTTCTTTGTCGGTCTTGTTTCCTTATTTTCCTAAAACACGTATTTTTGTAATATAAATTCTAAACTCGTAGGATTTATTAGGTTACGCTTTTTATTACTTTTGGATGGCTGGAAACATACTTTTGCATTCGTACATTGTTCTTAATCATTCCTTATTAATTGTTAAGGTACTAATTATTCCTCATTAATTTAATCATTCAAGTTTTATGCTTTCAATTGATTGTTATTATCTCATGTCTATAATTATGTTGTCATTCATCTTTATTGTTGTTGTTGAATTCAATATGAGTAGTTAAATTCTTCATCTAGGATGAAGGGGATCTAGGTTAATTAGAAAGGGTAATATTAATTGATTGCTAGTAATATCACATGAATTATCGTTTGATTATTGTTCTTATTCTAATTAATTGATTTAGGCCTAAATTGATAATTAGTGTAGCGAATTAATATTTTCACCGACAGGGTTAGAATTAATATAGGCTGTGATAATCAAATAGATTGTGTTTAATAATAGCGATTGCATGTTAGACTTGATCTAAAGGACATAATAGAATTAATCAATCTTATAACCTTAGATAATTCGATTGACCTAGCAATTGATTAAGAAACCCCATATAATTGACCTAGTGAACTGGAAATCCTAGACTTTCTAATATTATTGTTATACACCTTTTAATTACTTGCTATTTATTTGATAGAAAACAAAAAACCAAAACCCCCAAGAAATCGGTTACTTTCAGACGATATAAATATTAGCAAAGTGATTATTACCGCCTCCCTGTGGATTCGATACCTGTCTTACCACTAGCTATTTTGTTAGTACTTAGATAGATTTATTTTGATATTGGTGATACGACTTTAGCCTTATCACGTACTTGTTCAGTTTTAACAATAATGTTACGTCCCCGATCGGGGCTATCAAACCCCGAAGGTTTGGGGATGCTGCAAATTAGGCTGTTGGTCTTTGAATGCAGAAAACGAGTATTGCATTATTCATTCTTATCCTAAATGGTTCCTATTCGGAAATAACTACCCCTTTCTCTCTTAGTTCAAGGTATTAGTATATATATATATATATATATATATACAAGATATGCTGAGAAAAAAGGTAGAGGAATACAAACACAATTATTTTCAGATTTTGGTGTAACAAATAAAATAAACACTTCATTAGTATTCTCTTGTTTCTTTGCCTAGAACAAGAGGGAAATCGGTGCATTATCTTGCGAGAGATTTCTTGTAACCCGAAGGCAATATAGGGTAGAAATACTCTTTAAGGAAAACGATATAATACGTGACCATCGATTTATCCAAGTTCGATTTGTCAAACACCCTATTTCTCCAACATTCTTAAAGAGTATTTAATTGAAATTTGACAATGTCGAATGTTAAGGAAATGACATCCAAGTTTGGAAAACTTGAGAAATTTGAAGGGGTCGATTTTAGGAGATAGCAAAAGAAAATGCATTTCCTACTTACCACTCTCAAGGTTGTTTACGTGTTAAGCACCCCAATGCCCGAGCCTCAAGAAGATGAACCAATAAAGGAAGCCCGCAAGCGTCTCAAGTGGGAAAATGATGATTACATATGTCGGGGACACATTCTAAACGGTATGTCTGATTCTTTATTTGATGTCTATCAAAATGTTGAGTCGGCAAAACAACTTTGGAATGAATTGGAGTCTAAATACATGTCCGAAGTTGCTTCTAGTAAGAAGTTTATTGTAGGCAATTTCATGAACTATAATGGACTCAAGGCCGGTAATGGAGCAATACAATGAATTGTTCCGGATGTTGGGACAATTTGCCCAACAGAAGATGGAGATGGATGAGTCCATCTCGGTGTCAAGTATAATTGACAAGTTGCCTCCTTCTTGGAAGGATTTCAAGCATATTCTCAAACATAAGAAAGAGGAGTTGTCTATTGTACAACTAGGGGGCACTTGCGCATAGAGGAGTCTCTTAGGGCGCAAGAGAGTACCAAGGGCAAGGGCAAGGAAATTATTGAACCATCTTCTATCAATATAATGAAAGTTGATGAAAGTTCTAAGGGATACAAGGGGAAGAAATGCCCCATGCCTAGCACTAACTATGACTCTAACAAGAAACCCAAGGGTGCTTGTTGGATATGTGGAAAGATCGGTCAATTCAAGAATGATTGCCGGTTAAAGAAGACCAAGAATGGTTCTAAGAAGAACAAATCCGGGCAGGGGTTCAAGGACCAAGACCCTCCTACTCATCAAGGTCAGATTTTTGACAATGGTATTAAATATATTGTACATATGTACCACTAATTTTTGAGGCATTTTATGTGCAGGATGATGAGATTGCATGGTGGGTAGATTCGGGTGCTACAAAGCATGTGTGCAAGGACCGTAGATGGTTCAAGACTTATGAAGCGTTTAATGAAGGTTCAATTCTTTACATGGGCAACGAATCAACAACTCCAATCCTTGGTCGTGGTGTAGTAGTGTTAATATTAGTTCCGGGAAATCTATTCATCTTTATGATGTACTTCATGTACCCAGAATTAGGAAAAACTTAGTTTCCGGCGGTCTCTTGTCAAAGTATGGTTATAGGCAAGTGTTTGAGTCGGATAAATATGTAATAAGCAAATGTGGTACATTTGTAGGCTTTGGATATTTATGTAATGGAATGTTTATGTTAAATAATATGAATAATATGCAAGATGTTGCTTCTACTTTCATGGTTTGTCACAATGACAATGTAACACCCCCACATACCAAGGTGCCTTACCAAGGACCACTCTAGCATGGGAGACTGTTACCATCTCGGTTGCCCGAGGCTAGTATATCAAAAGAAACCATTCCAAAACATTTATTAAAGTATTTAAAGATAACTATTACATTGTCTCGGAATCCGACTCAAAAGAAAAGTATAAAGTCTCAATACAACTGAATCAAAAAGCTAAACTCGTAACAGCGGAAGCTAGACTCGAAGTGATGACATCCCATCTCGTCCCCGTAGCTAAAGACAACCACCACCTGTCACAAATTGCTCACCATCCCCGAATGCTTCACCACAGTTTTTTAAAACAATTAAACGGGTTCAGTTCACTGCATAATCAAAATAAGACAAAGTATGATAAAGATAAACAGCTGATCATCATCCACCTCCAACTCCCAATCACAATATGTAACTGACTACACACTAAAGTGTGTAGCCCTACCAGTGGGGGACCGCAACCGTACCCACCTAAGCCCCCGCTCATCAACGGGCGATAACCATGTCCATTAATATGCACATCCCCTCCTGTGGTGGGTTCCATAGAGGGTGAAACTAGGGCGTGAAGCCACTCCCGCAAGTGACTCCACTCAGCCGAGGACGCACCTCGCGAACATCACCATCAACCATCACAACTCTAACACCCAACTCCAAATCAACAATCAGCAGATAATCACAATATCAAATCGTACAACAATCACAATACAACCTTAAATCAATTAACAATAAACCGAGTAGGGAAACCCTACCTTTTTGCAATGCAAGCACACACAAGCAATCAATTATGATCCTTCACATATCCATCACCTACATAGCATAATTATGTATAATTAACACCTACTCAATCAATTAATCATGCGCATAACCTAGACTCATCATAACTTAATAGGAATATCAACTTAAAGAACAAATACGACTTTTCCTGATTTTCCAGCACATGACAGACTCGGTATAAAATGCATAACTAATTACATAAAAATCGAATCGATGCAAGGCTAATTGTATTGGAACCCCATGAGTCTTAGCCACAAATCTTATCTAACGTATTTTTCTCAAATTTCAAACTTATCAATGGTTTTCAGACTGATTTTCAAAAGCTGACAGAATCCATCGCATAAAAAGTATTGATTCATAAAACGAGTTTAGAACATCATTTTTCGGTAATTCCAAATCCTATTATCATCTAGACTCTACAAATATGATGTATGAAAAACCCCAAAACTGAATCGATTATAAATTAGGGTTTTAAATCATTTTCCACAACCAAATCAGATTCGCGGACTTTTCAGCGACATGTTCATAAATAAATCACCTAGGACAAACCACAAAGACTATGACTACGAAATTTGATATGCATAAACTAGATTTCAAATAAATAGGACTCTCTTTTCAAACTTTTCGAAGACGAAGACTTTAAAACAGTATAAACAATTGAATGAAATCGACTTACAAACAGGGAAATCGAATTAGGTTGAAATCGGTGAGAAATCTTCAATCAAATGAAAGGCTCGACAATTCCTCTTCCTCTCCCTCTCTCTAGGTTTAGAAATGTTTTTAGAGATGTTAAAATGAACTAGAAATGATTTAAGCCTTATAAACAAGACCCTTAGTCAAAACATAAAAGAAACCGTCAAACTTGCTGAGCCGGTTTACTCGATCAAGTGCACTCGGCAGAGTAACACACACTCGACCGAGTATCAACCAAGTACTCGACCGAGTACTCCAACTAAAATACGGAGTATTACAGTCTTCCCTCCTTAAAAATAAATTCGTCCCCGAAGTTCGCACCAACTACAACCAACAACACCTAACATCCCATATAATTAGCACAATATAACTCATACCCATAATATAACTCATATGCATAACTAGTAAAATCTATGCTAACTCATATAAACTTGAATAAACTCGGGTTGTCACATTTCATCCCCCCTAAAAAGAAGGTTACGTCCCCGTAACCTAACTCATATAAAACCACACAAGCCACGCGATATCACGGTCCTTCCTCACAAACACAATTCATAATAAAACATATAAACAATATATGCAAATATACAATTCTAAATAAAACATATAAACAACATATGCAACTATAGTTCGACCACACACGGAAGCTATCATTTAATATAATAAACATGTTACCGCATTGCTTTAAGCAGTAATTACTAATGGAAATCCAAATAACCACATAGAAAAACATAGTATCACATTACATCTCCCTAAAAACAAACTTCGTCCCGAAGTTTCTTATTCATACCATATACCTACAGACCCTGGGGTTTCGTGATGCACCACCAACCTCTTTAACGATATAACAAACCACAATCCATCACATAAGGTCAATATTTGTGCTCATCTGTCATATTTAACTCGTTCCTAGAAGATTGTAAATCCCCAAATCATGTCACATTTCAGTAACAACTCGTAAAGCCCTAGTGCAGACCAAAGCTCACTTAGCCAACTAATACCAAAAGGACGAGACCAACCGCTATAAACAACTTCCACTCATAACTGGATACTAGACAACCAGCACCACGTGACGTATTATAAACTAATAACCCCATCTCCAAAATCTCATGCCATACACAGTGTTAAGCCCCTGGAGACCGTCATAATTCACCCATCGTTGCCGACCATATGTACGAGTGCTATACATATACTAACAACTTACTAAGTATGTTATCGACAATATAAAATAAAATCACTGTTTATGCACATATACTCGAACTGTAAACATATGCAATAACACAACCTTTAATTACATATAAATGTTATTACTAGTTCAAATAACCGAACATGCTTGACTTATTATGTTACTAATCATGCTTCCCGACAGAGTTACCAATTTCATCGCGATTATAAAAAATGCAAAAGGGATGCAAAAAACAAAAGACATCTTAACGTTACTCATGCTCATTACTATCATTAAACTGTACATACATAGTATAAGTTGCTAATTCTCGATATTACACACAAATTTGTATCCACATTAGTACTACTTGGAAAATAAATTAAAATATGCACATGAATCAATTATACATGTATAACCCGTAATTCCATATCATGCTCAAACTCGGTACCCACACATGTTCGAATCATTACTACGCACTTGTTTAAAAGCACAGTACATACTAGGACAATCATCATTTCCATCGTGATTAATAACATGTTCCATGTCAACTCATGTGGATCATAAAAATTCTAAAAAAAAATGTGCACACTTTAACACCAATATATTACCATCAATTAACTATCATTCAGTTGCTCACGTCATCACACAAGCCATCTATTTTCACCTTCAACCATATATTGTCATATCACTAGACATGCTAGACTAATTTCATGCAAATAAATCACTTAATACTTCCGTTTCAACGTATTAGCTTCTTATTTGTATATCTACCCCAGTTTACATGATAATTAATAACATCATTAACTCATCGTACATTATTCATGGACTATTATACGACTTACCTATTTGGTTGAAGGATCAAGAGATGAAATGGGATGTCAATATGAGTATTGTTACCATGTTGATGATGATCCTAAGACATTTGATGAGGCTATGAGGTCCAAAGATGTTGCCTTTTGGAAGGAAGCAATAAATGATGAGATAGATTCCATTATGGGAAATAATACATGGGTCCTAACAGATCTACCTCATGGATGCAAACCATTGGGTTGCAAATGGATTTTCAAAAAGAAAATGAAAGTCGATGGCTCAATCGACAAGTTCAAGGCAATATTGGTAATCCAAGGTTTTAGGCAAAAAGAAGGTATTGACTATTTTGATACCTATGCTCCGGTTGCTCGGACATCCACTATTAGATTATTGATTGCATTAGCAGCAATTAATAATTTAGTGATCCATCAAATGAATGTTAAGACCGCATTCTTAAATGGGGACTTAGATGAGCAAATTTATATGAGACAATCGGAAGGGTTTGTTATGCCGGGAAATGAGCATAAGGTGTGTAAGCTTGTCAAATCCTTATATGGACTTAAACAAGCTCCTAAGTAATGGCATAATAAATTTGATGAAGTTATGTTGTCAAATGGTTATAAGCTAAACCAATCAGACAAGTGTGTGTGTATAGCAAATTTGATGATGCCGAAAATGGTGTTATAATTTGTCTATATGTTGATGATATGTTGATATTTGGTACCGACCAAAATCAAGTAGACCTCACAAAGGCCTTTTTATCATCAAGTTTCGCCATGAAAGACATGGGGGAGGCGGATGTTATACTTGGTATCAAGATTATAAGGAAGAATAAAGGAATTTCATTATCTCAATCTCATTACATTGAGAAGGTACTTAAAAGATTTAAGTATGATGATTGTTCTCCGGTTAGTACACCCATGGATCCAAGAGTGAAACTTATGCCCAATATAGGTGATGCAATTTCACAACTTGAGTACTCGCAAGTGATTGGATGTTTAATATATGCAATGACGAGTACAAGACCGGATATTGCTTATGCGGTGGGAAAATTAAGTAGATACACAAGTAACCCAAGTACTCTTTATTGGGTGGCTGTTAAACATGTATTGAAGTACTTAAAGAAAATCATGAACTATGGTTTGACAAATATGGGAAATCCATCGGTAATAGAAGGATATTCGAATGCAAGTTGGATCACCAACGTGGAAGATCATTCTTCTACAAGTTGTGGACATGGGCCACGGGGGCGCTTGGGAAATAAGTGTATGCATTTGTGGAGTCGCCACCAATTTATTGTGGAAAATTGGAAACCGTTCGAATACCTCGTGTCATGTCAAGACACAAAGTAATGACATAGACACCAAGAACTCGTTACCCTTAGCATTCTATGTCTAGAATGACTCACGTGGATGCCAATGAACACGGATGTTCATAGAGATCTGGAGTAAGGGGTGAGGGTACGTATTAGGAAGCTCTTTTGATCGAACACCTAATCCCGCCCGCCTCGATAGCGGCCTCTACTAATGATTAGGGAAAATCGTCTATACTTGATATATTGTCGATTATATGCATGCAATGCAACATCCAAGTTTTAATCCTAACATGTGAGAATTAGACTAAGTCGGTGAACAATTAATTTAACATACAATTGAGTCGAAGTAGGGATTTAGATTTAATTACATGTGAAAGCATACAAATGGTACAATAAAAGAAATATAATAATACAATAATGAAAATTACAATAATTACAATGGATTAATGATTTATGTCGAAAATACTTTTAAAACGGATAATTTGAGAAAGTATAAATAAACAAAAGAATAGATTAATGATAATACGAATGACAATTAATTAAATACGTAAGCTAATTAAACTAGGTCAAGGCAGAACGGAAGTTCAGAGACAGAAATCAACCTGGAACAGGCGCAGCAGAGCGCGCCTGCAGAAGAGGCGCAGCCGATTCTTTGCGTCTGTTCCAAGGCTGAGTTCTGGCTGTGAAGCCGGAACTGCAAATCGTTAGTATTCGTGGGTGAATTTAATGATTGATTACGATATTCGACTCGGATGAAAGTGATTTAATACATTAATTACATGTGATTTGGTCATAAAAACGATAAAACATGGATGAAACTAATGTAAACGAATTAATTACATGAATGAAAGATTGATTAATGACATTAGTGAACTAATTAGGTTAATATGACGAATTAATGAAGAACTAATGACGGATAAACAGATGGGAATATATCAAAAATCGAATTCCAGGGACTCAATATGAATGAATCGAATCTCTACATCCCGGATTGATTTTAATGATGAAAACCCGCAAATATTGGTTATAAGGGATTTAAGTCTGGATTTATTGATGAACTATATACTAACAGTTATTAATAATATACAAAACTATTATGTGAACGAAACAAGAGCAAACAATGGCGAAAGAAAACAAAGAAACGAAACTAACAGAGGACGAAGGAAGAAGAAGAGAAGCAGGAACGGCGGCAACCTCAGGAAGAGGCGCAGCAAGTGCTGCGTCCTTTCCAAGAGGCGCAGCAGTTGCTGCGTCCCTTCTCGACGTCTGTCTTCTGTTAATCCGTAAAAAAAGGATATAAACAAAGGGTTTTAGAAATCGGTTTTAATTGTATTTTCGACATAAATCTTACATGATGATTACAAAAAGTAAATAACAATAAATAAAAGAAGGATTTACACCCTCAGACTTACATGTTTGACGAAACGAGATGAACTAAGTTTATGTTTTAGTGATGCTCGACTCGAATGTAGACGAAAGTGCCCTCGTAAGAGGAAAAAAGACTAAGATTGATTAAAGTTGATTATAGTGGAGTTGGTCAAATTGGTCGGTCATGCAAAACGAGGCTGGTACTCAGAAGGATCCGAGCTTATGTGGTCGAATGTTCAAGCACGTAGGCGCCAAAAAGTAAGAACGTGGTCTAGAATGCAAAGGGAGAAGAGAAGGGCGGACACTCGCGTGAGCAATATGAGGAGCGAAGGCTCCTATTTATACTAATCACGTGAAGGAATTAGGATTTTCGGAGAAACTTTGGAAGTGAATCTCGAAAAGATATGAAAAGATACGAAAAATACGCAGAAAAGGACTTGGGAAGAGGCGCAACAGTCACTGCGTCCCTTGGAAGAGGCGCAGCAACTGCTGCGTCTGTTCCCAAGTGGTTTCCTCCTGCGGAAGAAAGATTTCCGTGTTTAATTTATGGAATACCGGATTAATTTTATTTTCCTTAATATTTTGTATGAATATTACGGGAAATTATTTACCAAAGATTAAAAGGTTGTGAAATATGGAATAGAAATATCCGGAACATTCCAGAACATTCTGACTCGGGATTTTAGCGGTTATCAGAAAAATGAAGACGATTTTAGGCCCGGACTCCAAATGTACTCTAATTACTGTCAAAACGACCGTATCGGCGCGTAGATGACAATTAAGAGGTGGACACCAGTGTTTGAGAAATCACTTGAGGATAAACTTACGAACTATCACAAATCGTTCCGCGTACCAAACATGCGGCCCAATCATCACCGGGTGGTTTGCGGGAGGTGCAGAAATGAGGTATCTACAGAGCCCCCACTTTGACTGAGGCTTGGACAAGGCGAAAGTCAAAGTATAGCCATTGATGCGTGTCCTTAATATGATGTTTTACACCCTATTTTACACGCATTTCAGAGCTCATTTGTGTAGTTTAAGCTACCATTTTCCCTATTTTCGTCTACTTTCGTATTTTCATGTAATATTGCAGATTATTGCGGAAATGAGTAGATATCGGGCCAAATCCGTCCCTAAGTACCTAGCATTGCATTTGACATGAAGTATTTACTCAAGAAACGAACTTGGTGTGCATTTCGAGGCCTGAAAGACAACTTTATGAAGAATTTAGAAGCGGACTACCAGCTACAGTGGTCGATCGATCGATGCCTCTGGTCGATCGACCAGAGCACGACTTCCAGTAGCTCCTGTTCAGCGCTGACCAGTCGATCGACTGCCTTGCATGGTCGATCGACCACACCGTTGATTCTGACGCAAATTAAAAGGACGAGAAGTTAGAAGCTCATTGTATATTAGGTTTAGGAATAAGTGTTACGTTATATTCCTATATAACGTAACCTGATGTTTTCAGATTATCATGAAGTTTTTATCAAGTCTTTTATCATCAATAATTAGGGTTCTTGAGATTATTTCGTAATCAATAAAGTTTACTTTTGCATTCGGTTTTGATCCTTTCTCTGCAATTTCTTTTACGGTATTCTCTGTTCTAATATTCAGTTATATTGCTTATTTCGTTCGTAGTTAGAATTGCTAGAGTAGTTTCCCGAAAGCCAAATTATTGATTCCTTGTAAATTATTTATTCAGTTTGTTCGATCATGAATTCTATTGCTTTATTAGTTAATTGTATTATTGTTATTATTTCCAGTATGAGTAGCTAAACCCCATGTGCTAGGATGTAGGGAATCTGTAGTGTAGGCGGCGTAAGTTTTGTAAACCTGAAATCACGCCATGGTCGATCGACCGGCCACGTGAGATTTGTTTCGTTTTAATTAATTTAATTGTTATGTTTGACGAATCGAGTGCACGCGACTAGTTGAATGCTTAGGAATTGACTGACCCGATAAGATCGAAAGATAGGGGAGGGAGATAGACTACCTAATTAAGACGACTAGATTAATGAGATCGAAAGATAAGTTAATTTAGACTTTTAAATCACTTTTCAGGACCAAAGTTAGCATTAGTGATATTAGGGACCCGTAGCTAGATCGAAAAATGCTACCTGTTAAGAATGGATCGAGAGGACTTCTTATTTTCCCGTCTCACGTGATTGTTTTAGACTTACTTAGCATGCTACCGCCGAAACTACAGTGAACCGACCATCTTAGTACCCTTTTAATATCTGATTTCATACATTTCTTTAGTTTTCTTTTAATTTCATTGCCATTAGTATAGACCAACTCAAAACAAACCCCCACTCATTTGTTACTTTAGACTAAAAATCAGACAACTATAAATTGCATCGCCTCTCTGTGGTTCGACCCTGACCGCCACTAGCTATAGTAGTAGTTTGGAACTATAAATTTATCTTTGGTACTCTACGACGGTATCAGCCATCAGGTCAATCGAAGATTACAACCTGACGACTATGGCGACGCGAGGCGGTTCAAGGGGTCTGAACCAAGGACCTGTCGTCGGGAACATTTTAGAGTCTGTCGACTATCGGGGAGGGTCGTTTAAAGTCCATTAGACTACGTAAGGTAGCTCGCCAGCCATAAGAAGAGACCATACTTGAGACTTCTTCCTCGAGATGCTTCCGGAGGTGCATAGGAGCTAAGGGTAAGTATAAGAGCTAAAGGATAAGACCTAAAGGATAAGTAAGGATTGTGCTAGGATGTGGGACCCTAAAGGAAAGCATCGATGGGAAGGAGGCCAAATATAAATTCAACCTAAGGGGTAACTAAGGCTCGAGTGTAAGAACTCTGCCGGTCTGGGAACTTCTGGAGAACGACACCTTTATCGCACTCTGTGGGGAAACAAGAAATATCGTGAGTAGCGGGACACAAAGGAACTGGCCGGGAGAAATCTGCTTGGGTCGTCTTCAAACAAACTTCAGAAGAACTTGAGAAGGACGACTGTATGTCGTGAACTCTCGTTGGGGAAACCTTATTGGGAACTTATCTCCATGTCTCGAGAGGGATTGTCTATCCGCTTACTCTCGCTGGGGGAATATAATGAAGGCGTGTCGAAACACCTGTCAGAGAATACTTGCTCGTTGTGACAAGCAAGGTCTTGGAAGCAATAAATAATATACGGTAGTCTGCAGTTGGCTTAGAAATGCGGGTCTGAGCGAAGAATAATCGTCAAACGGACCAGAAAAGATAAAATGGCATCGGGGAAGAGGCGCACCAAAGATGGGCCCACAAATAACGAACTCATAACGAATTTTTGAAAATTCGTATGAAGGGAAGTTGAGGAAGAGGCGCAAAGAAGAGCTGCGTCTCTTGGAAGAGGCGCGACACTGCTGCGTCGTCTATTCCTGGGGTGTCTTTCTGCGTAAAGCGCGATGAAACAGGGGTTTCATTTCATTATTTCGAAACACAAATCATCAATTTCTCTCTCAAATTTCAACCATTTCCGCCAAAATTTGATCCAAAAGCTTGCATTTGCCATGACTAATCGAGGTATGTATATCATTCTTGCATTAATCTTCTATAATAGATGAATTGGATCGACAAAATTTAGGGTTTTCAACCCTAAAATGTCGAAAATTTGGGGCTTTTCCCCCAAATGATCTTGCCTTGTAAAATTAACCTTGTAAATGGCTAATTGGTAGTATAAGGATCATGACCATGTATTTGTTTCGAATTTTCGTTGAGTTTTGGGCATTTGAGTGAAATTGTGACGGTTTCACAGCTAAATCGTAAATTGCTTCGAAAATAGCCTTAGGATTGCTCATTTGCGATGAAAATTGATATTTGGAATCCTTGGATGATGGGTAAACTTTCTACCATCTCGGAATTTTGGTTTGTGACGGCTTTTTCAGGACACTTTTCTGGGGCATAATCGCCGTTATAACGAAATGCTGTCGAAATTTCGACTCGAAGCCATGACTAGGCTTCAACTTAGGCTTGACTTAACTCAAATTACCACATGAGTGATCGGGTTTGTGGGAATACGGCCAAAGATGGCGAGAAAAAGAGCGACTTCGGGGCTTCTAAAACTCGAAAATCCCTTAATCAAGGTTCGTTGTCACTTGACGCGGCCTAAAATTACTTTAACGTTGCAGGTGACGAGGCTTCTACTTCTGGGAGAGCTCCCATGGACATAGACACGGCCGTTGACGCTTCTCGTGTTCTCGAGGAGGCTTTCACTGCTGTTGGGGCAGCTGTTGAGGTTGCTGAGGACGAGGTCGTCAGGTATGAACCTTTCGTCTACTTCGTTTTTGAACTTTCTAACTTTTCTTATGATTGCTTGAAATGATTGACATGAGCCAATTGTTGCACTTGTAGGGAGAGAGTGACCTGGAGCGAGAGTTGGCTCAGTGACAGCTCGTTTGCTGAGGGAGCTCGAGGTTCGTGACGCCGAGATTTCCACTCTCGAGGCGAGAGTTGCGGAGTTAGGCGGCGACCGGCAATAGTTTTGTTTTGTTGTTTGTTTTGTTTGTTGTTGGCTGTATCTTGCACATTTGTACATTTTAGGACCCACATTTTGGACATTTTGGATTTTGCTTGGGGCTCGAGCCCCCAGTTTGTTGTACATGTCCCTCTTTTGTATATATGATGGCCTGAGTGCCTTTGCTGCTGGGTTGCGTTGTTTGTACCTGCAGGTTAGCTTTGAACAAGTTTGGTAGATGATGGTTTATGCCGTCATGCTGCCGAAATTTACATAGAAATTCACGTGAAACATACATTTGTATATATGGCCTAAATTAGCGCAAAACGAATGACTCAAAAGTGCAAAAATGCAAAAATGCAAAAAAATTTGCCGGAAATGGCCGGACGGTAGGGAGGGTTACCCCCAAAAAAATGGAAAAAATAGAAACCTATAAGTTAGAAATGTAATGTAGGACGGGAGTGGAATGATTCCCCAAAAAAAGAAAATATAAAAAAAGAAATATATAAGTTTGAAATAAATTACATTAAATTGGAGAAATGATTCCCCGAAAAAAAGAAAAATAGAAAGAAATATATAAGTGTGCTAAAATGACGAAAATGCTGATATTGCCTCGAAATACGTGCCCGCGGAATTAGGAAACACGAACTATGGTAACTTTGACATATTTACCAAAATAATAACCCGTATGAATAGGAAATTATTCGCTAAGGAATTTAGGAAACATCCAACGCGGAAAATCACAGAGACGTTGCTGAGGAAGAGGCGCAGCAGGAGCTGCGTCCCTTTGATGAGGCGCAGCAGGTGCTGCGCCTGTTCCCCGGTGTATCCGTCCTGGCGGATTTTAGGAAATAGATTTTAGTATAAATAGAAACGTCGATAGAGGTTTTATTCACACAATTCTTCCGTCTCTTCCTTCGTCTTATTACATAAAACTCTCAAAATAATCATTCATCATGAATACTTTAGAGATTCGTCTAAAAGAGTGGACAAATGAGTTTTCCAACGTGGAGAAACACGACATGGGTGCTTATAATCTTGGATCATTGTTGAGTTTGAAGCTTATCAAGGTGGTCAAACCATTCCTAGATGCTTGTCTTGATTATTGGGACCCGAATTATCACGTTTTTGCTTTCCCCGGAGGTGACATTTGCCCATTTCTGGAAGAAATTGCTGCGATTGGTGGGTGGGACCCAGAACACTTGCCTGCTATTCCTTCTACTTCACAAGGGTATAAGAACAAGTTTAGAGACTTGCTTGGGTTGACAAGAATTGAGGTGGACCGTCTAATGACCTCGAAAGGAGTGCGAATGTTGGACTTTCTTGACCGATTCATTAACAAGGCCGACCCCACCATCTCTTATGTTGCTAGGCGAAGGGCATTCAGATTTTGCTTGTTACATGTATATGTCCTTCAAGGGCGTGTTGATGAGGATTTTAGAGGTGATCCCCGTTTCCTGAGCCTAGTTGAGCAAATGGAACTGCGCAGGAGCCCAGCCTGTTTATGTTTAGGAGAGATCCTATTGGGTTTGGATAACAGGAAAGCCCATCGTGACCTACCTTATTTGGGAAGTCCCATTATCTTGCAGGTAAAAGAATAAAGAATTTCTTCTCTTCTTTCTTCTTTCTTTTTTTTTTTTTTTCGTTTTTTTTAAACACCTGCTTTTTTTGGTAGGTTTGGCTTATGGAGCGTCTTCGATTGATCGAGCCCCCAGTTAATGTTCCTGCCTATCATGCTCGTTCAATTGCTATGAGGACTAGGCTCTACATGGTGGACTTCACTCAAGTCTGCAATTATTGGGAAAACAAATTGAAGAGTGATGATGGCCCCTTGATTAGATGGATCGTACCATGGTGGCATCTCAAATCTGTCACTGTAGTATCTTCCTTGGATCCTACTCGATCTGTGCGCATTCCTGGCTTGGAATTCATGGTATGCAACTTCCCGGAGAGGCTGATGAGACAGGCTGAACTGAAGCAGACAATCCCGAAGCTTGACACTGTCCCGCAGACTGCCGTGGCGCTTACTACTGATAGTCGAAGGGAGTGGGCCATTAAATGGGCTCAAAGAAACGTATGGTTCTTGAACTCTTCTGTTAGTGCCTTATGGGTGTCGAACTCCTATCTGCGGTGGAGGAAAGCTACTACTCCGGAGGAGCGTGAGAGATTGAGGAAGTGCGAGCCCGTTGACTACAAGGTGCGCGAGGTGGAAAAGGAGAAAGAGAAGCATCTGACTGAGGGAGAGGAAGAAGTCGGGTTTCGAGTTGTTCATCTTTCGAAGAAACCGAAGACCTCTCCTGCCGTGGACAAAGTGATTGACAAGAATGGGAAGGCTAGACCACGAGAAAGACCGTTGGTGATTAGGTCCGAAGTGGCGCAAGAGCGTCCGGCTCATGGTCGTGACAAGAAATATGACAAAAATGACAAGGGCAAAGGGAAAATGGAGGAATAGCCCAAGTCTTTATTATTATTTATTATTATGATTGTAATAAGAAGGTGGGATTTTTAGAATCCTAACCTATTTTATTCTTTTTTCTTTAGCGTTATTATTATTATGTAACGTACTATTATTATTATTAGAAAATGAATGAAATGAAGGAGGTTAATTGGTTATGAAACCGTTGTGATTTTCTATTTATTATTCTTGTCGAATTCCAAATGCAACTGCAAATGTCCTTCTATTTACATTTTAAAATTAATGGGTTGTATCATGCGAAGGATTGCCTACGTATTCATTAAAAAAATGAAATCAAACCCTTGCGCGTAGTTCGAGTAAATATAAAAGAATAATTGTTCTAAGCAAGAGCTTGTAATGAACTTTACAAGATAAGCATGAGCTTTTTACTTACTCTTAAGGTGCAATTTAGTTTATTTGACGATATGAGGATGACAAATTGTCGAAATGCAAGAGCAGGGTGACATTAGCTTATTTCAGTTTGGCCAGGGGCCGTTTATTTCGTGCCACAAGAGCGACACGTGAGGTTACGCGAGGCGCGTTTTTGTTCCTATTCTAGGCATAATACCGCTTTAGTTGGTCAAGGTTTGTCGCGTTGGCAAATTCATTCCCATCTAGGTCTATGATTCTAACCGTACCCCCTGGAAGTATGGACTTGACTAGAAATGGCCCAGCCCAATTAGGTTTGAATTTTCCTCGTGGATCGACAGGTAAAAGAGCTCTAATCGACTTGAGTACTAAGTCTCCTTCCTTGATGTTTCTTGGCTTGACCCTTTTGTTGAAGGCTCGTTTGATACGTGCTTGATATATTTGGACATTATATAATGCGCGTAGCCTACGTTCATCCAGGAGGATGAGTTCTTCATATCTATCCTTCTTCCAATCGGCTTCCGGGATTTGACTTTCGAGTAAGATACGCAATGATGGTATTTCTAACTCGACTGGCTATACAGCTTCCATGCCGTAGGTCAAATAGAAAGGGGTGGCCCCAGTGGGCGTCCTAACAGATGTACGATATCCCCACAAAGCAAAGGGTATATTGCTTGGCCAATCTCGATAGTTGTCAATCATTTTCTTGAGAATTGTGACAACGTTCTTGTTTGCCGCCTCTACCGCGCCATTAGTTTGTGGTCTATATGGCGAAGAGTGGTGATGCCTAATTTTGTACTTGGCTAGCAATTGCTCAGTCTCAGCTTGGAAATGTGATCCATTATCACTAATGATCTCATGTGGGCAACCGTATCGACAGATGATGTTGTTTTGTATGAACTTTGCTACATTTTTAGTCGCGAGACTAGTGTAGGAAGCCGCTTCTACCCATTTGGTGAAATAGTCAATTGCCACTAGGATGAAACAGTGACCTCCTGTTTCAGCTGGAGTTATCTTCCCGATTATATCAATTCCCCAGGCAGAAAATGGCCAAGGAGATGTCATCGTATAGAGCAATGAAGGAGGGACATGCTGTACATTCCCGAGGATTTGGCAGTTGTGGCAATGTCTTACGTATTTGATGTAATCGGATTCCATTATGGTCCAATAATACCCCAAACGTGTGATTTTCTTTGCCATCATGGGCCCACTCATCTGAGGACCGCATTCTCTATCATGGAGCTCTTCCATCACTTTCCGCGCCTGTGAATGATCAAGGCAACGTAGGATTACACCAAGAGGTGTTCTTTTGTTTAACTCTCCTTGCATGAGAACGTATTGGGAAGCTAGTAGGCGTATAACACGTTTTCCCCTTTTGTCCATATCCGGTGGATAGGTACCGTTGAGCTTGAAATTTAGGATTGCTTGGAACCAAGGTTCCTCTGTGATTTCCTCTTCATCGGTGATTTGGTGGACATAAGCTGGCTCTGATCGTCGTTTGATACATAAAGGCATTTCCACCATGTTATCTGGCATATTAATCAGAGATGCAAGTTTTGCAAGAGCATTTGCAAATTGATTTTCTTCTCGAGGTAGGTGTAGATAGGTCACGTGATCAAAGAATTGGGCAACTTGGTCAATTCTGGCTTGATAAGGTGCTAGGCTTTCGCTTCGGATTTTCTAAGATCCCGTAACTTGATTGATGATCAGGGACGAATCCCCATGCACTCGGAGGTTTTTAATGCCTAAGCTCACGGCCGCTTGTAGTCCAATGAGACAAGTTTCGTATTCTGCAGCATTATTTTTCACCTCGAAGTCGAGTTTGACAGAGATCGGTGTATGCTCGCCTTCAGGAGAAATGA
The DNA here is from genome assembly GCF_048544455.1 of Silene latifolia. Classification (NCBI taxonomy): domain Eukaryota; kingdom Viridiplantae; phylum Streptophyta; class Magnoliopsida; order Caryophyllales; family Caryophyllaceae; genus Silene; species Silene latifolia. Next base: position 89,744,805 of record NC_133531.1, on the reverse strand, counting down.
GTAACACTCCTATTCCAAATCCTCTTAAGTTTGATGCTCCATCAAAGTAAAGGTCCCAGGAGTCTACATCGGTTTGGAGTATATCCTCGTCTGGAAATGACCAAGTATCTATTGTTTGTGCATCATTGATGTGATTTTCTGCAAAGAATTCGGCAACGGCGCGCCCTTTTATAACTTTCAGAGGCACGTATTTGAGATCGAACTCTGAGAGCATCAAGGTCCATCTTGCTAGGCGTCAGTTGAGGACGGGTTTCTCGAAGAGGTATTTGACAGGGTCCATTTTGGAGTATATTTTGACGGAGTAGCTAAGCATGTAATGACGTAGCTTCTTCGTTGCCCACACAAGAGCGAGGCATGTCTTTTCGAGTTGTGAATATTTGCACTCGTACTCCAATAACTTCTTACTAAGGTAGTAGATAGCCCTTTCTTCCTTTTCTACGGTTTGAGCTAGCATGGCGCCCATGGCTGTTTCGGTTACTGTGAGACATAAACCAAGAGGTTGATCTCGTTGAGGTGGTATGAGCACTGGTGGTTTAGCTAATATCTCCTTGATTCGGTCAAATGCCTTTTAACAATCATCATCCCACATGGTGTGATCTGTTTTCTTGAGCTTTTTGAAGATAGGTTCACAGATCATGGTGAGTTTCGATATGAATCGACTTATATATTGCACTTTTCCTAGGAATCCTCTGACTTCTTTTTCCGTTTGAGTTTGTGGCATTTTGATCAGAGCTTTGATCTTGGAAGGGTCTATTTATTTACCTCGTTGGCTAACGACGTATCCCAGGAGTTTGCCGGATGTTACTCCGAATGCGCACTTCTGAGGATTGAGCCTCATGTTGTATTTTCGTAGCCTTGAGAAGAATTTGCGAAGGTTCGCAATATGCCCCTCTCTATCCTTGGACTTGACAATCATGTCGTCTACGTATAACTCAACTTCTTTATGCATCATGTCATGTAGGAGTGTAGTTGCGGTGCATTGATATGTAGCTCCGGCGTTGATTAACCCAAACGGCATGACCGTATAGCAATAGGTTCCTCATTGAGTGACAAAGGCGGTCTTATGCATGTCTTCTATGGCCATCTTGATTTGGTTGTAACCCGCGTACCCATCCATGAAGGATAGTAATGCGTGATCTGCGGTATTGTCCACCAATATGTCGATATGTGGTAGAGGAAAGTCATCTTTAGGACTTGCTTTGTTTAAGTCTCTAAAATCAACACAAACACGGATTCTCCCATCATTTTTGGGTACGGGTACTATGTTGGCTACCCAGTCAGAGTACTCGGAGACTTTGATGAACCCGGCTTTGAATTGCTTATCGACTTCTTCCTTAATCTTGAGAGCCCATTCTGTCCTCATTCGACGAAGCTTCTGTTTCACGGGCTTGAAACCTGGCTTAATTGGAATTCTATGTTCGGCGATATCCCTGTCGATCCCTGGCATGTCTTTGTAGGACCAAGCGAAAACGTCTTTGAACTCGTGTAGGAGGTCTATGAAACTGGCCCTTTCGGTAGAGCTCAAGGTAGTCCCTATCCTAAGTTCTTGGGGTTCTAGTTCGGTTCCTACATTGATGGGTTCAGTGTTCTCTATTACTGGTCCCCCTTCCCCCTCTTGTAGTATTTCCTTGGCTATGTAGGGAGGTATCTCAATTGAGTCTGGGTCTGGGTCATCCTCAGTATCATCGTAAACAGAATTGCATTCAAGGTAACATAAAGAGTAAGCAGAACCTGATTTATTCATATTAAAGTTTGAGAAAAGTTGAAACAAAGAAGCCATCTGATCTGTGGTCAGCGGCGGTAAAGGGACAGTTGTTGGGACATTTCACCAACTACCGCTACTATTTGAGGCTAAGCTAGGAGAAACAAAGGGAATGGGGATGACGACAGGAGGAGACTCCCTAGTAACTTCTCTAGACTCCGACTTGTTGGGGTTAGTGTCCTTAACAGTTAGTGCAAGGACTTATAAATCTCTAAAAGGATCAAAGGGTATACTTTGTATCATAATCAGTTGATCCACGTTTATCAATAACGGTTGGCTTGCTAGATAAGTTTGACGTTATTGTCATACAGATGGCGGTGATCAACTGGTCCCTAAAAGTCACACCTATAGGATACGTCTTGAGTGACGTGACGGTATGAAAATACAGTCATGTAGATGCCAAATTTGACTAACCAGTTAGTCTGAGTTATTTGACTAATAATTAGTCAAAATGTGATGGTGAGATATTATGTTTAATACGGATTAAATATCATGAGCTAAAGGCGAATTAACTATTAATTCGTAAATTTAAATATAAGCGTTTATATTTAATTAAATGTGTATTGAATATAATTATACAATACTGTTTTGTCGGACATGTATTAATAATTCAACTAACCCGTATTATTAGTTGATGCCTTAATTTCCGATAACCGATAACAGTTTATAATGAAACCGCGTCGTATACATTTAGTAAGCTATGGACCGGACCGCAAGTTTAAGTGAAGAGAAAATGAAAAGCCCAAATGGGCTCCTCTCACTCGGTTTGGCCGAGACACACAAGGACAAAAGGAGAGCTTCTCCTCTTTGTCTAACCTAATTCATTTTGCAAAAATAATTAGGGTTTTTGGGAATTGTGCCTCCTAAATTCCGGATCTCTCATCCAACACAAATTCACAAAAACTAATCCCCTCGATATTGCAAGCCAATTAGGGGATTGTCTCTAGCACAAGGGCATTACTCGGACATCTTGGGTGCATCGTTTAGGAGGAGATTTGCTTTAATCTCTCATTGCCTTTTGCACTAGGACCGAAGGTTATTTCTACAACTTTTATCGTTTTCATTGTTAATTTCGTTTCATGACTATAATCTACATATAAATTTTGCGTTATAATCCTACAATTAAAGGGTATTATACGGATAATAACCTACAAGTGGTATCAGAGCGAGGCCACGTAAAATTTTATATGTGTTTTTCATCAAACGATTGTTGAAACGATAATTTTTGGTTAAAAAAATTTTGTCTCGGCTGTTCTTTTGTCACGGCTCAAAATTTTTTTTTGCGGCAATATTTTTTTTATTGCTGCGTTTTTCAGTCTTGGGAACCGTGTCCATGTACACGGTTGTTGGTTTTGTTTTTGTTTTGTTTTCATTTCGATCTTTGCATATTGTATTGTAATCGATATTCATTGCAATGTGTTAAAGATCGATTAAAATGATTGCATAATATATCGTGTGGCACAATTTTTGTCTCGAAAAATTTTGAAAACCGTGTGGCCTTTCATGTATCACGGCCTGTTTTTCTCTGTTTTTGCATTGATTTGCGTGCCACATATTTTATTAGATCGTTCGATCTCTTGTTTTCGTGTTGTTCTTAGCGATTTGTTGTTTTAATCGATAATTACAACAAAATGTGAAGAACATGTCAATTGTTTTTTATTTTAATCCGGATTAGAGTAAATTACAATTATGTTTTAATCAAACCGTTTTGTTTTGATCTTTAGCTGCTCACGATTTGAGCCGTGTGGAATTTGTTTTTGGCCTTAAAGGCTCTCGGCATTTCTGCTAAAATAAAAAAAAAAAAAAAAAAAATTTTTGGCCCCTGGTACTGTTCACGTCAACAGTACAGAAGAAAAAAAAAAAAATATTTCTGTTTTTTTTCTTTCGGTTTTTTTTTTAATTGCATAAAACGTTTTTTTATGCTCTCGCTTGTTAGTGAAACGGTTCACCCACGTAACTTAAAGTTACTTTAAAAATTTAAAGTAACGGATTATATCGAATTAAAATTAAGTTGATGAAGCGGTTTTGTCACATAATTTTAATTATCTTTGGTGGTTTGGATAAATTAAACATAATTACGGAATTATGTCACGAATTAATTTAATTTAGTTGATGCATTTTTTTTATCGTTCTTGTTTTTATTTGAATGTTTTGAATGCTTTTTAATTACGTATTTAATTATTTTGCAAAAGGTTGTAACTTAGTGTGGCCTTAGTAGAACGTGTTACCGTAATGATGGAACACGGTCTTGGTTGTATTTTGAGATCTCGCATCTCCATTTTATTTCTTTTAATTACAGTTTTATTTAGAATGTAAATAGGTTTATATTTGTAAATTTTAAATTGTAATTCTTGAGAAGACTAAAGATGGAGACCGGATGCTCACTCCCGCTACTTGGATGAAGATGGAACATCAAGACAAGCTTTTCGGGTCCAACGGTGGATTCCAAAGTTGTATTTTGTTCTTTTTACTAGGATAGGCCACACTAGGATTTTTATTTACGTATCGCATTCATATATTTATTTTTATGTAACGATAGTATGCATCATTTTCCGCCTAAAAACCAAACCACCTATTTATTGCATGAAAACTGACACATATAGAGGTCACGAGTTAGTTTTCATTGACATTCGTATGTCACACGATCATGCTAAGCCATCACCTAAATTGATTCATTCACGCAGACGCTAGTTTTTCGTTCACTTAAAATGAATTATAATTAAGTTGATGGGATCTTCCTCGTATAAACCAAAATTGAGAACGGTCTTTATAGGTCAAACTCCAAGGACTCCCTTCTTCGTCGGTAGGCATACTATGACCCCTTCTACGTCGGGTAAATTGGAACCGATTGACTTATTTTATCTCAACACTATGGTCACTCGTACGATCCTGTGACTATGGTGGACTAATAGATAGGATTTACAAATCTATCGACCAAGAATTCTTCCTAAGAATTAGCTAAACAAACCAGGCTTATCAATTTACTGAAATTGAGTCTTGGGATCACTTGTATCTTTCTTGAGGGAGATCAATTATGCAAGTGCGAGAGTCTACATGTTTTAAAATGAATTTTAAAATAGACTTAAATCACCTCGATGAGTTGCTTATTTCGTTTTGTTTTTCTTTCTTTTTCAGTGTAGATCACGATTTTAAACTGCTAAAAACAAATGGCTGGTTCAAGTGATAACCCAATGCCAAGTGCCACATTGGACCGTGAGTCCTGGCTTCGGATCTTCATGAATCGGATGAATCGCCTCTACTCGATCAAGAATGATGGATCCAACTTCGGAGATCGGGAGGCAAAGATTACGGAATGCTGCCGCTGACGACGAAAGCTCAAATATCTACTTGAGCCCATGCCGCCACACCCAGTCTCACGGCCGGAGCTAACGAGATCGCTACTTATAACGATTTCGTCATGGAAGCGGGTGCGATTAAAAACGTGCTCATTTTTGCAATGGAATCCAATTTGCAGAAACGCTTCATAGCCCAAGGTGCAAACAAGATTTTCACCACGCTCACCAAGGAATTCTCGAAAGCACCGAGAATCGTGACCTATGAGCATACCACTCGCTTCTTTGATGCGAGACTCCAGAAGGGCCAACCGGTTAGCCCACACATTCTCAGCATGATTGAGAATGTCGAGAAACTGGAGACCTTTAACTGTAACATCAGCGAGAATATTGTTATCGACCGTATTCTTCATTCACTCCACGATGGTTATTCGCAATTTAGAGCGAATTACTATATGAATGATTTGAAGAAAACTCCACATGAACTGCACTCCCTTCTCGTATGCACGAGAAGGACATGAAGTTCAGTGGGAGCATGAAACAAGATGTTCTCGTTGTGTCAAATAAAGGGAAGGGTAAGGGCAAAGCTCCGAAACCTAGCGAGAGGCAAACCGAAGTTCAAAAAGTCGGGTTCGGGGTAAGAGTGGGCCTGGTGAGTCGAGCACCTCATCAAAGCGACAAAGAGCAAAATGGATAACATGGAATGCCATCACCGCCACTAGTCCGGGCACCGGAGGCGTACATGTCCTGTTTATCATGAGGACATAAAAGCGGGTCGCGTTAAACCTGTTGGTATGTCTTCTTCTTCTACTTTTATTCATATGATTGAGATTAACCATGCAAGTTACGGAACTTGGGTACTAGATACTGGTTGTGGTTCTCATCTGTGTAATCATGTGCAGGGCCTCCGAAATCTCGAGCCTCTCGTAAAGGGTGAGGTTGACTGCGTGTTGGGAATGGAGCAAGAGTGGCTGCCATCTCAAAGGGGACATATGTGATCCAGCTTCCTAGCGGATTTGAGTTATCATTATATGATTGCTATTATGTTCCTAGTCTTTCGAAAAACATTATTTCAGTTTCTGCACTTGACAAACTTGGTTTTTCATTTGTAATAGAAAATAATGCTTGCATTTTCTCTTTACACAATATGATTTATGGCAAGGCAGTCTCCTTGAACGGAATTTATGTTTTAGATCAGACGACCGAAATATTACACGTAATGAATAAAAAGTCAAAGGTAGGTGATAAAGATCAAACATATCTATGGCACTGCCGTATGGGACACATTAATGAGAAACGCGTAAAACAGCTCATCAAACATGGAGCGATCTCGGCCTTTGATTTTCAATCATTTGGCACGTGTGAATCATGTCTCATCGGTAAGATGACTCGTATTTCCTTCAAAGGTGTTGGAATGCGCGCTGCTGACCTATTAGGGCTCATACACACGGATGTATGTGGTCCTATGTCAATCACCGCACGAGAAGGCTATAGGTATTTCATCACTTTCACGGATGATTTAAGTAGATATGGCTATGTCTACTTAATGAAGCACAAAAGTGAATCCTTTGAGAAATTCAAAGAATACCGAGAATAGGGTGCGAACCTATTGGGTAGAAAGATTAAAACACTACGTTCGGATCGTGGTGGCGAGTATCTTTCTCACGAGTTTGATCATCACCTCAAAGACTCGTGGGATTGCCCTACGCCTCCACCTGGAACACCTCAATTGAATGGTGTGTCCGAACGGAGAAATCGAACTTTACTTGATATGGTTCGATCCATGATGAGTCACACGGTTTTACCCGATTCATTATGGGGTTATGCTCTTTGTCACCGCTCTAATACTTAACCGAAGTCCGTCTAAAGTTGTTGACAAGACTCCATATGAACTATGGAAGGGAACGGTCCCTAACTTGTCCTTTATACGGGTTTGGGGCTGCGAGGCTTATGTCAAGTGGAGACCTGAAGATAAGCTCGGCCCGCGATCGGTCAAGACATACTTTATAGGTTATCCTAAAGGATCACGTGGTCATTACTTCTATTCGCCAACCGAACAACGTGTTTTTGTTGCGGCTAGTGCGACATTCTTAGAGAAGGAATTTCTCGAGAATGCAAAGAGTGATAGAACCTTCGACCTGTCGGAGATTCCAGAACCAAATACCGAGCAACTATTGGAGGAACCTATTCCTTCAATCCCGGCTGCGGTTAATATTCCCGAGGAACCTAGGAGGTCGGGAAGAGTCTCTATTCCTCCGCATGACATACATTGGTATGGTCGAGGAACATGATATAGATGACGTTCTACTCTTAACGAGTAGTGAACCCGTAACCTATAAAGGTGCCATGACTAGTTTCGACTCAAAGCTATGGCTTGAGGCCATGCAATCCGAGATGGACTCTATGTATGAGAACAACGTATGGGATCTTGTTGACTTACCAGCTAAGGTTCGTCCCCTTCAATGCAAATGGCTTTACAAGATAAAGCATTCCGTGGAAGGTCAACAAGATATCTACAAAGCACGACTAGTTGCTAAAGGTTTCACCCAAGTGCCAGGTTTGCACTACGATGAGATTTTTGCACCCGTAGTCATGCTGCGTTCCATTCGGATTATCTTAGCGATTGCCGCTTTTCATGACTATGAAATTTGGCAAATGGACGTGAAAACCGCCTTCTTAAACGGCTTTTTGGAGGAAGAGTTGTACATGGTACAACCCGAAGGTTTCATCGATCCATCACATCCTAAGAAAGTGTGCAAGCTTAAGCGTTCCATTTATGGACTTAAGCAAGCATCAAGGAGTTGGAATCATCGCTTCGACCAAGTGATAAAAGAAAATGGATTTACTCGATCCGTCGAGGAACCATGTCTATATATCAAGTCGAGTGGGAGCAAGATTGTCTTCCTAATATTGTATGTTGACGACATACTCCCGATTGGGAATGACATACCTCTCTTAACTTCGGTGAAAGTATGGTTGAAAAACCATTTCCGGATGAAAGATCTGGGAGAGGCACAAAGAATTCTAGGCATCCGTATCTATCGAAATAGATCACGACGGATGCTATCTCTCGATCGAGTCTTACATAGACAAAGTCCTAGAGAGATTCAAAGATGACTAACTCCAAGAAGGGGTTCCTTCCTATGTCTCCGGGGTGCATTTGAGCAAGTCTCGTGCACCGAGACACCAAGAGAAAGAGCGCATGGCACGGATACCTTATGCCTCGGCAATAGGATCCATCATGTATGCCATGATATGCACACGTCCCGACGTGGCATATGCATTGAGTATGACAAGTCGATTCCAACAGCAACCAGGTGAACCACATTGGTTGGCTGTCAAGAACATTCTTAAGTACCTACTGAGGACTAAAGATTGGGCTTTGACTTATGGAGGCGAACAAAAGCTATGCGCAACCGGTTACGCAGATGCTAGCTTCCAAACGGATCGTGATGACTCAAAATCTCGCCGGATTCGTTTTTACTCTTAATGGCGCTGCAGATCACCGGAAGAGTTCGAAACAAATCTGTTACAGAGATTCTACGACTGAGTCCGAGTACTATGCCGCGTCTGAAGCAACAAAGGAAGCGATATGGATGCGTCAATTCTTACATGGGCTCTCTGTAGTGCCTAGTTCGAATGACCCGATCACCATCTATTGCGACAATAGTGGTGCCATCTTCCAAGCTAAGGAGCCAAAGTCTAGCAACAAGTCTAGACATGTACAACGGAAAGCTCATCTAATCCGGATTACGTGGAGCAAAAGACAAGAGTGATAGAAAAGATTGCTACAGATGATAACATAGCAGATCCTCTCACTAAAGCATTACGACAAGATAAGCATGAAGGGCACGTTAATTCCATGGGAATCAAACGTGTTCCTGAGTTGTAGTACTTTTTATGGATTAGATTCATTCTCGTTTGTACTCTATACAACATCATCGTTTTGATATTATATATATATTTTGTTTTTCATGTGGAATTGTGCGACAATTTTTGAACACCACAAAGTGAACTGAACGAACATTATATCTTTTTCAGTCCTTAATTGCCCACATGAGCTGATAACTCTGGCAATTATTCTGTGACGTTGGTTGATGGTGGGTTCAACAAGCCATAAGTCAACAGGTTGACTGACCAATCACAGAGGCGATTTATACGGATATTTCGTAGGACACAATTGTGACATCGACGTGGAGTCCTAAATGTTTTATAACATTCGTTGCCCGGTCGTGGATAGGACTTCCATGGTGATCCTAAGAGTCGATTCTTTGACTATCGACTGTCTCTTGAGACTAAGGCAGATTTTGGGTGACTTTGGTTTCTTTCTCACGGTCATCCGTAACAGGGGCCAAGTAGATTTTTTCTGGTCATTTCATGTCGTGCTTAGATCGGAAGGAGTTCGAGTTGAAGGAAATATTCAGCCTTTATCGTACTCGATATTTCTCAGGGGCCACTCGAGGAGTCAGAATCGAAATGCATGGCCATGCTCGGATACGGATTCGTTTTATCGGTTGAGTTACTCTCTAGTCGGGGAAACCACTCTGACACGGATCGATTGTAAAATACGACCTTTGTGGATCCAGATCTGCAAATTGTTTTACATTGAGTGGGAGAAATTTTAAATGAATATGAGAATCGGTTATCGCACATACACTTGTTCGGACAAGTGGGAGTTTGTTGGAGGTAGTGTCCTCCAGTTAGTGCGGATAACGTCATTGCACATACACTTGTACGGACAAGTGGGAGCTTGTTAGGGTTAGTGTCCTTAACGCTAGTGCAAGGACTTATAAATCTCTAAAAGGATCAAAGGGTATACTTTGTATCATAATCGGTTGATCCACGTTTATCAATAACGGTTGGCTTGCTAGATAAGTTTGACGTTATTGTCATACGATGATGGCGGTGATCAATCGGTCCCTAAAAGTCACACCTATAAGATACGTTTTGAGTGACGTGACGGTATGAAAATACAATCATGTAGATGCCAAATTTGACTAACCAGTTAGTCTGAGTTATTTGACTAATAATTAGTCAAAATGTGATGGTGAGATATTATGTTTAATACGGATTAAATATCATGAGCTAAAGGCGAATTAACCAGTTAATTCGTAAATTTAAATATAAGCGTTTTATATTTAAATTAAATGTGTATTGAATATAATTATACAATACTGTTTTGTCGGACATGTATTAATAATTCAACTAACCCGTATTATTAGTTGATGCCTTAATTTCCGATAACCGATAACAGTTTATAATGAAACCGCGTCGTATACATTTAGTAAGCTATGGACCGGACCGCAAGTTTAAGTGAAGAGAAAATGAAAAGCCCAAATGGGCTCCTCTCACTCGGTTTGGCCGAGACACACAAGGACAAAAGGAGAGCTTCTCCTCTTTGTCTAACCTAATTCATTTTGCAAAAATAATTAGGGTTTTTGGGAATTGTGCCTCCTAAATTCCGGATCTCTCATCCAACACAAATTCACAAAAACTAATCCCCTCGATATTGCAAGCCAATTAGGGGATTGTCTCTAGCACAAGGGCATTACTCGGACATCTTGGGTGCATCGTTTAGGAGGAGATTTGCTTTAATCTCTCATTGCCTTTTGCACTAGGACCGAAGGTTATTTCTACAACTTTTATCGTTTTCATTGTTAATTTCGTTTCATGACTATAATCTACATATAAATTTTGCGTTATAATCCTACAATTAAAGGGTATTATACGGATAATAACCTACACGACTCTGACTCCGACTCTGGCTCTGACTCGAATTCATCGTCTTCTGGTTCTCCCTTGAATATCTCTCCTTCTCCAGTGGTGAGCTTGAAGAGTCTTCCTTGATTGTTGGTCCACTTGATTGATTTTCTCCATCCTTTCTGCTGGTTCGCGTTTGTTTCTGTGATTAACGCGGTAGGGTTGAAGTGATCGTCTTGAAGTATCATGGTAATGATCTCATCCTGCGCGGCTCTAACAAATCGATCTTCTCCAAATAGTAGGCTAACAGCTTGTTCATCTAAGCAAGGTGCTTGACGGGCCTTGACGGTAGGAACCGTTTCTGGAGGAATGAAGTAGCAATCGTGAAAGATCTCGATTCCGGCTAGCTTCCTTCCGAGGTAGTGCCAAGGTTTGGGAAATCCGTGAAAGAGTTCTTGACTTCCTTCCCTAACAAAGTATCCTTTTAGGGTAGGGAGATATGGTCGCATTTGGACTCCTACGTGCTTACGGCTTTGAACTTGAGCGAGCATCTCGAGAACTTCCTCTTTAGTGGGTTTGTATCCTAGTCCAAGTGGTATTCTTTTTGAGTTGCCTTCCTTGTAGGGTGCGAAGGTGTTTCTTCGGGCAGGGTTCAAAGGCATTCTCGGGAAGTATCCCTGGGATTTGAGTATGTGGTTGACCACCAAGTTGGAGTAGGGATCGTAGTATAGGGGTGCCAACTCACTTTCTATGACACTTATGCTTTGAAAGCCCCCAAGTTCATATACTAGATCAGCAAGGACTTGATTATTTGACTTCTTTTCGATTATTGCCTTGATGGGCGACGAAGTGATCGTCACCACTTTGCCATTTAGTGGGATTTTGATCGTTTGGTGAAGGGTGGACGTTACCGCTTTGGAAGCGTGAATCCAAGGTTTTCCCAGAAGTATGTTGAAGGAAGCTTCAATGTCCACTATTTGGAAGTTAACCTTTCGCTCAATTGGCTCGGTGGCTACTGTTAGGTTAACGAGTTCTACTACCTTTCGTCGTGTACCATCATATGCGCGGACACGTTGATTGGTAGGGGTCCAATCCGACTCTTTCATGCCTAGTTTGTATGCCGTTTTCAAGGGTATGACATTGACCGCGGAGCCATCATCCACCAAGGTCATTGGCACATTCTTCTTTAAGCAAACGACAGTGATGTAAAGAGCCAAGTTGTGACTAGCGCCAAAGGGCGACAAATCTTCATCTGAGAAAGTAATAGGATTACTTAGCTTCGGTGATTCTTGGAAGACCAAGTTGACTACATCGTCGGGTGTGGAGTTATGTGCTACGTTTAGTTTGGCCAAAGCTTGCAGTAAAGGTTGGCGATGTGGGAATGAGCTTGCTACTAGTTGCCAGACTGAAAGACCAACCTTTGTCTTCTGTAATTGCTTTAGCAAATGATCAGTAGAGTCTTCTTCGTTATCATTTGGTACGATAACGTTGGTTAGACCATTTTGAGTAGTATTTTGATATGGACGCCCCGAACGAGTTTGGTGGTCTACATCTTGGTCTTCACCATTTTGGACTATTTCCTTGACTAGGGAGTGTTCAATGAGATACTCGTCTTCATCATCATCGGCCCATACTCCATTGACTGTAGCTAGTTCCCTCATTCTCATGATCTCGTCCTCTAATTGTGTAATTTGGTCGATTAGTTTATCAACCACGACGACTACTTCTTGCATAGTAGCATTTTGGGAGAAAATTAGTGGCGCATGTTCTGTAGGTGTTGCATTGGGGTCATGTAAAGTTGTCACCACATTTTCCAATTCCGAAACTTGCCTATCCACACTCCTTGCCCATGCGATGAAGTCGGTAATGGTAGGGGAAATGGTAGAGTAGAACCTTTCATTCTCGATCGCGTGGATCTCATCTTCGACTGGAGAAATGAGGTGTGAACAATCTAAGGTAGATTCTTCACTTGTGATCACTAGAATTCCAAGAGGATTCTGAGTGTTGTTGGGCTTACCTCCCGGCGGTATTGGTAGTCGACCATCCTCAATCATATCTTGAAGCACATTTTTCAATTTGTAGCATTTTTCTGTGTCATGCCCCTTACCCCTATGATATTCGCAGTATGAATTCTCGTCCCAGAACTTGGATTTCTTTTCCGGTTCGGGTGTAGGGCCTATGGGTTGGAGTTTTCTTTGTTTCATTAACCTTTTTAGAGCATTGGAGTAAGTGTCCCCAAGATTTGTAAATTTCCTCGGTGGGGTACTCTTCTTGGATGGCTCGAGGAGGTTAACTTCATCGGTCTTGCTAGTGGAGCCGTAAGAACGACTTGTTGAGCCTTGATATCCTCGGCCTACCGTTTTGGACAAGAGCCCTTTACGGATGTCATCTTCGATCCTTGTTCCTAGTACGGTTAAGTCTTTGAAAGTTTTGATGTTTTGGTACCTCAAATGACTCGCATAGATGGGTTTTAGGTTGTCTACGAACTTTTCCACGAGGGTAGCTTCGTCTGGGCGTTCAACTAGTTGGGTTGTAACACCCCGTATTTTATTAAGTTGGATAAAATTCTTTTAATTGCTATTTTGAATTTAATTACATCATTTAACGATTTATATATATATATGCTTAGCTAATTAATTAATTTCATCATAATTCGATACGTTAATTTTAATAATCATTAATAAGTTTATTGAAGTTAGTTCGAGTTTATTTATTTAATAATTTTCGTTTCTTTACGAGTCCTTATGAAAGTTGTTTTAAGTGAACCCGAGATGGATTTTGGGAAGAAAACCGTCCAATTAGCTATTTTGAGCTTATTTCACTAAATTAGCAATTTTTATTAATATCCGTTAGTTTCGTAAAAATCGCTAATAATTCCGTTTCAAGCCGATTTCTTATTATTTCCGTTAACTATCTGAGTTTATTTTATTTTTCATTCTTTAAACTTATTTATTATTGATTCCGTTTCATTTATGAGACTCTTTCTTAAACCGGTTAAATTTAACTCGAAACGGTTTTAATAACTATCGAAGTTTTTTAACGACGAAGAAACGTACGTATAATAAATAGCAGTCATAAAGTTGTTTGCCTCATTTTTGATTTCCCACGTCTCTTTCTTCTTTTCCTCTTCTTCGCCCTTCTTTTTCCTTCCTCGTCATTACTTCTTCAATTTTTGTCTATAATCCGTCCCGGTGCTCCGCTTGTCATCCGTTTTCAACGATTTTCATTCCACAAAGGTCCTCTTATCGTTTCCGTCAATCCGTTGTAAGTAAAATTCATTTTCGTCATGTATTTTTACAAACCCATTTATATTTTCACTTTATTTATTATAAGACGGTTGTATGTACTAAAATAGACGGTGCAGTAGAAGATTAAAAAGGTAACGATAACGGATTACTCGATATTACTTGTAAAATATGTTTATTTCGAATGTCAAGGTTAGTCTGTTTTATAATTGAGACGGTGTATAATTATATATAGGGATCATTATGGATGTTAATTAGTCATTTGTATAGTTGAGACGGTGTATACCGATATGTGGAGATGATTGAGACGCGTGTACCGACCTCTAGGGATCATTTGGGATGCTAGTTAGTAAGTGGTATATTTAAGACGGTGTATCTTGACATGTATGGATTGTTTTGGGGGCGTTTGGGATGGATAAAATGATGCCTTTTGGGACTGTTTTTGGGGCGTAAGAGCGACTGAGGTTGAGACGATTCACTAAACATGTTTGGGACTGAGTTGGGTCGTAAGGATGAGTGCTTGGGGCGGGTTTTGAGAACGCAACTGACACTTAGACCATGTTTTCATCACGGATTGTGGAATGGTTTCACGGCCGCTTTGGCGCCGTGGGTAGTCGTCATGGGTGGTCTCTTGCGTCTAGTTATGAGCTAGTTATGAGCCGTGTGTGGTGGCGGGTTATGAGACCGGCGTGGCCCGGGTCGTAGCTTAGCAAAGGCTGGCCGTGGCCTAACTAAGTCACGAGTTTGAGGCCATGTGTAGTTAGTGGTTAGGCTGAGTTTGAGGTTGTCATAATAACTTTTGAGCCGTGTCTATAAATTGTTTTGACGCTAGTTTGGTTTATTTAAAATATAATTAAATTAATTTCCGTCTCATATTTTATATAAAGATAATTCGTTAATATCGTCCTTTCATATAATTATTTTAGGTGCTTCATATGTGGTTGAAGATGAAGAGTAATTTTGGGTTTTAGAAGCTTTCTCAAGTTATTACTTGTCTCTTTGCTAGCGTAAGGTAACTATTCCGAGTTACTCGACGAATTAATGTCACATTAGTAGTTGATGTTGTGTTTGTTGTTTGATAAGTGCTTAGGTGACTGATAATGTTTTACTTTCGTTTTTCACATGATAGAAATTGGAAATAGCATGAGAATAATATTGCGATAAAATTTGTGATTTGGGCCAAAGTAGGCCAAGACTCGAGCCGGGCCGTTGACCGAACGAGTTTGGTCAAACTAGGTTTAAACCAGTCAGCCTCGATTTGACCGATGACCCGTCGCGGGACTCGGGTCGAGGGTTTGTCTTGGAGGTGAGATTGATTGTTAGTGGAGGTTTTATGTTATGCCTTGATATTTGTAATTATCATTTCACATGTTGGTTATTGGATGCTTTGGATGCCTTACGCTTGAGTCTTGTTGCCTCTTTGCCATTTTAGTTTGTTCTCATGAATTATGAGATTAACGGTTAGCTAGAATTTGGATTATTATTGATATTGGAGATTTTGTTGGATTGTCAGCTGAATATGCTCTTGCGTAGCCTTTCATATACTAGGGTGTGTATGATCTTTTGTGTGTACAAGTTTGGACTCTTTGCCCTTTTTATGGTTAATTGGGTATCCTACTTGTCTTGTGTGGTGTGGGCTAAAGTATTCAAGCTGGGACTAGCTGGGACTAGGTCCTAGGTGAGTATTTCGGCCTTCATCATAGATAGGTCTTTATAGTCTTTGACGAGTGTATGTTCACTGCTCAATAGCCTTTGTGTTCCTGACTTGGTGGGTTTATATCCAAGTTGGGGCATGACCTCGTTACTTATTTTGAGAGTAAGTGGTCAGCTTAAGTACTAGCCAACCCTTTGGTGGACTCCTTAGGGTACTCACATGGTTTTATAAAATTGTGGGTCTTGGGTGCGGTGGTGTGTATCCGCATGTCTAGGTCTGCGCAGATTTAGGACTAGGGTTGTGTTGTGTCTTGGCCATGTTTTTATAGAACCTCTGAGCCAGGATACCGGTCCGATTACCTTCCCTACCTCGTGGTATAGACTCGAGTTACAAAGTGACTATTGACCGTGCTAAGAACTTATGCCTGTCTTTGATATATTGTCCTTTCTTGTTTGATGATTCTATGAATCATAGAAGGTGAGATGCAAGCCGGCTATGGTTGATAGAGTTTGGATTCCTGGATGTTATGTGATTCACATGATAGTGTAGTATGAGTCGGTCTAGTATTCGCATGCTAGGACTATGTGTTGTTATATTATTGTTCACACATATAACACGATTGTCTAGCATCTATATGCTAAGGCTATGTGTGATTCGTATTCATATTCTTATGTTTACATGTTATATTAATTATGACATTTCGTGGCGGGAGAACTGAGTTACTCCCCACTGACTGTGGCTTTCGTATTTGTATAAAATGCGAATGACAGGTAGGTGATGCATATATGGGGTACATGGACGAGCTAGCGAGCAAAGTAACCTTGGAACCTAGATTGGCTTTATTTTATTGTGACCCTTAAACACTTTTTATGTCACATACATTTTAGGGACGTATGTCTCCCTCTTTACATTTGATTGTATAATTTGCTATTCGCGACTTTAGCGATGGTTATGTTATGACACTTCTAGTTAGACCTTGTATGTTTGACACCTTCCAATTTGGATATCTTTATAACAGGTTCAGGTTTTAAAATTACAGGTTTTTACCCAATTGAACCTATTACAAACATATCCATGCAGTTTTATTCTAGAATTACGTGTTTACTTTTCCGCGATAAGTGAGGGTGTCACATGGGTACTAGTCTTCCTCCACCTACTTAGGAAGTCGGTGAAACCTTCTTTGTCATTTTGGGTAAGAACCTCTAAAGTGCGCATGTTAACTTGGATCTCAGCATTATCCGCATATTGCTTAGCAAACTCGATCGCGACATCTTCTCTAGTAGCGATCTTCTTATGTTCTAGAGAGTAGAACCATTGCTTTGGGATGGTGTCAAGAGATGAAGGAAAGATCCTTAAGAACATCTCGGGTTTGATGCCTTTGATAGACATGTAGTCCTTGAAAGCACGGATGTGATTCAAAGGGTTTTCGTGCCCCTTGAATCTAGGGATATCCGTCATGTTGAAGTTGGTTGGCAACTTAGAACTCACGGCCTCATACTTATGGTTATTTTCCCTATAAATGTCATCCCCTTTGAGATAAATCAATTGTTCCTCCAAATATTGGAGTCGTTTCTCAGCTGCAGTCATTCCTATGGGAGGGTTTTCTTCCCCGAAGTTGTTCACAAAGCCATCATCTACTTCACTTTCCCGAGGAGGCAACCTCGTTTCTACGGTATAAATTCGGCCTTCGATTGTATCGAGGCGGTCGTGCACTTGATCTTGAGTAACTTGGAGGCGAGCTAGCGAGGTTAGGATTTGATCATTACCATTCTGGGGTTGGTCGGTGCTTACGTCGCTTGTTTCAGGCATCTTGGAAACTGGACAAGAGATCGACGACGAATCAAAATACGATCGACCATTCTAACACACTTACTAAGAGAGAAATGTTTTGACTTATGAAGTGGGTGTGTGCCACTTGTGTCGAGTGAGTTTTGAAGAAATGACGAAGTTTGAAAATGTGGGTCCTAGTCAACTGTAGTGTAGTTGTAGGAGTGAACTCGAAGTGAGGTTTTGAAATGGGCTTGGGCCCGGAATTTTAACTCGACAAATGGACAAAGTTTTGACTCGGCTTTGCGCTAATCATTGGCTTTTTCGAAATTTACATCTTAAAGGGATTTTGATTTTACAAAAATCGTCATGGTTTCGTTTAGAAATGGTGATCACGTAAGGTACGAACATTTATACAAGCATTATAACGGGATGCTGAGTGCATTTAAAAGGGTTTTGGTTTAAAGGGTGGTTTGCCATACCGAACAATCAAACCCGAAGTTTGTGGAGAGGCTCGTACCAAACAAGAGTAAGGCCGATTCCTAGTTCATTTCCTCAAGTAGTGAAAGTCCTTGATACAAACACGAGTAAGTACCATGGTATGGATGACGTCAATCGCTATCCATCCTTAGGCCCAAATAAGAATTAGGACAGTTTAGACGGGACGATTGGTCGAATGGGTTGGGTTGGGCCTAGGAAGGCCGGATAAACGATCTAGGAAGATCGAGTTATAAAAACCGACAATTGTCTTGTATAAACTATTCCCTAACCTTGTTCAAGTTTCACCCTTTTGGCTACACGTAAGTGCATCATCCCCAGCGGAGTCGCCAAACTGTGGACATGGGCCACGTGGGCGCTTGGGAAACAAGCGTTTGCATTTGTGGAGTCGCCACCAATTTATTGTGGAAAATTGGAAACCGTTCGAATACCTCGTGTCATGTCAAGACACAAAGTAATGACATAGACACCAAGAACTCGTTACCCTTAGCATTCTATGTCTAGAATGACTCTTGTGGATGCCAATGAACACGGATGTTCATAGAGATCTGGAGTAAGGGGTGAGGGTACGTATTAGGAAGCTCTTTTAATCGAACACCTAATCCCGCCCGCCTCGATAGCGGCCTCTACTAATGATTAGGGAAAATCGTCTATACTTGATATATTGTCGATTATATGCATGCAATGCAACATCCAAGTTTTAATCCTAACATGTGAGAATTAGACTAAGTTGGTGAACAATTAATTTAACATACAATTGAGTCAAAGTAGAGATTTAGATTTAATTACATGTGAAAGCATACAAATGGTACAATAAAAGAAATATAATAATACAATAATGAAAATTACAATAATTACAATGGATTAATGATTTATGTCGAAAATACTTTTAAAACGGATAATTTGAGAAAGGATAAATAAACAAACGAATAGATTAATGATAATATGAATGACAATTAATTAAATACGTAAACTAATTAAACTAGGTCAAGGCAGAACGGAAGTTCGAGACGTAAATCAACTGAAGAGGCGCAGCATTCTCGCGTCTGTTCCAAGGTCGAAGTTCGGGCCGTGAGCCGAACGCAAATCGTTAGTATTCGTGGGTGAATTTAATGATTGATTACGATATTCGACTCGGATGAAAGTGATTTAATACATTAATTACATGTGATTGGGTCATAAAAACGATAAAACATGGATGAAACTAATGTAAACGAATTAATTACATGAATGAAAGATTGATTAATGACATTAGTGAACTAATTAGGTTAATATGACGAATTAATGAAGAACTAATGACGGATAAACAGATGGGAATATATCAAAAATCGAATTCCAGGGACTCAATATGAATGAATCGAATCTCTACAACCCGGATTGATTTTAATGATGAAAACCCGCAAATATTGGTTATAAGGGATTTAAGTCGGGATTAATGATGAATTATATACTAACAGTGATTAATAATATGCAAAACTATTATGTGAACGAAATAAGAGCAAACAATGGAGAAAGAAACGAAACTAACAGAGGACGAAGGAAGAAGAAGAGAAGCAGGAACGGCGGCAACCTCAGGAAGAGGCGCAGCAAGTGCTGCGTCCTTTCAAGAGGCGCGCAGCTTCTGTCGCGTCCCTTCTCGACGCCTGCTTCTCGTTAATCCATAAAAAAGGATTTAAACAAAAGGTTTTAGAAATCGGTTTTAATTGTATTTTCGACATAAATCATACATGATGATTACAAAAAGTAAATAACAATAAATAAACGAAGGATTTACACCCTCAGACTTACATGTTTGCCGAAACGAGATGAACTAAGTTTATGTTTTAGTGATGCTCGACTCGAATGTAGACGGAAGTGCCCTCGTAAGAGGAAAAAAGACTAAGATTGATTAAAGTTGATTATGGTGGAGTTGGTAAAATTGGTCGGTCATGCAAAACGAGGCTGGTACTCAGAAGGATCTGAGCTTACATGGTCAAATGTTCAAGCACGTAGGCGCCAAAAAGTAAGAACGTGGTCTAGAATGCAAAGGGAGAAGAGAAGGGCAGACACTCGCGTGAGAAATATGAGGAGCGAAGGCTCCTATTTATACTAATCACGTGAAGGAATTAGGGTTTTCGGAGAAACTTTGGAAGTGAATCTCAGAAATATATGAAAAGATACGAAAAATACGCAGAAAAGGACTTGGGAAGAGGCGCAGCAGTCACTGCGTCCCTTGGAAGAGGCGCAACAACTGCTGCGTCTGTTCCCAAGTGGTTTCTTCCTGCGGAAGAAAGATTTCCGTGTTTAATTTATGGAATAACGGATTAATTTTATTTTCCATAATATTTTGTATGAATATTACGGGAAATTCTTTACCAAAGATTAAAAGGTTGTGAAATAGGGAATAGAAATATCCGGAACATTCCAGAACATTCTGACTCGGGATTTTAGCGGTTATCATAAAAATGAAGACGGTTTTAGGCACGGACTCCAAATGTACTCTAATTACTGTCAAAATGACCGTATCGGCGCGTGGATGACAATTAAGAGGTGGACACCAGTGTTTGAGCAATCACTTGACGATAAACTTACGAACTGTCACAAATCGTTCCGCGTACCAAACATGCGGCCCAATGTGGACAGCGGGGGTGCCCACGGGGGCGCTTGGGAGGAAAGAGAAACAAGCGTTTGCATTTTGTTGGAGTCGCCACCAATTTTTATGGGAAATTGGAACCCGTTCGAATACCTTGTGTCATGTCAAGACACAAAGTAGAGACATGAACACCAAGCAATCCTTACCCTTAGCATTCTATGCCTAGAATGACTCTCGTAGATGCCAATGAACACGGGTGCTCACGGAGATCTGGAGTAAGGGGTGAGGGTACGTATTAGGAAGCTCTTTTGATCGAACACCTAATCCCGCCCGCCTCGATAGCGGCCTCTACTAATGATTAGGGAAGTTATTCGTACTTGATATATCGTCGATTATATGCATGAAATGCAACATCCAAATTTTAATCCTAACATGTGAGAATTGGGCTAAGTCGGTAAACAATTAATTTAGCATACAATTAGGTCGAAATAGGAATTTATGTTCAATTACATATGAAAACATACAAATGATACAAAATACAATGAAAGAAAATTACAATAAAGAAAATTACAATAATTACAACGGAATAGGCGATTTATGTCGAAAATACCTTTTAAAACGGATAATTTGAGAAAACGAATAAAAGAACGAATTAACGAACAAGACAGAAGGTGATAATACGGTTAATAGTCAATTATACGTAAGCTAATTAAACTAAGTCAAGCAACAACGGAGTTCGTGGACAGAAATTCAACCTCGAATAAAGCGCAAAGAGAGTCGCGTCTTTTGAATAGGCGCATCGATTCTTGTCGTTCTGTTCCCGACCAATTCTCGGCCGTGAGTTTTAATTGCGTGTTGTTAATACTCGTCGGTAAATTTAATGATTGATTAAATTATTTACTCGGATGGAAGTGATTAATGGGTTATTTACATGTGATTAATGATCATAAAACAATAAAACATGGATGAGACGGATTTAAATGAATTATTTACATGAAAGAATGATTGATTAGTAACAAGAGTGAATGAAATAGACTAAACATGACGAATTGATGACGAATATGCAATGAATATAGATGAAAATATATCAAAGGTCAAATTCCAGAAACCCGATATGAAAGAATCGAATTTCTACAACCCGGATTTGAGTTTAATGACGAAAACCCGCAAATATGAGATTATAAGGGATTTAAGCCGAATTTATGATGAATTAAACATGTTAGCGGTGAAGAATAATATACATGTGAAATATTATACTATTATGACGAAGAATTAACAAAAAACAACGGAAACAAATAAGAAAGAACGAATTACAGAGGACGAAGGAAGAAGAAAGGAAGCGAAATCATGGCAGCCTCACGAAGAGGCGCAGCAGAATCTGCGCTCCTTCAAGAGGCGCAGCGATTCTTTGCGTCCCTTTCTCGACGGTTTGTCTTCTGGAAATCCGTAAAAAGAGGTTTTGAACACGGTTTTAGAAATCGGTTTTAATGATATTTTCGACATAAACCTTACAATAGTGATTATACAAAAAATAAATACAATAAATAAATAAGGATTATACACCCTCAGACTTACATGTTTGACGAAACGAGAAGGACTAAGATATCGATTAGTGATGCTCGACGCGAATGTAAAGAAAGTGCCCTCGTAAGAGGAAAACGATTAAATTAATTAAAGTTGATTGATATGGAGTTGGTCAAATTGGTCGGTCATGCAAACGAGGCTGGTACTCAGAAGGATCCGAGCTTACGTGGTCGAATGTTCAAGCACGTAGATGCCATAAAGTAAGAACAAAGGTCTAGAATGCAAAGGGAGAAGAGAAGGGCGGACACTCGCGTGAGAAATATGAGGAGCGAAGGCTCCTATTTATACTAATCACGTGAAGAAATTAGGGTTTCGGAGACTCTTTGGAAGTGAATCTCGGAAAGATATGAAAAAGATACGAGAATTACGCAGAAAAGGACCTGGGAAGAGGCGCAGCAGCCACTGCGTCTCTTGGAAGAGGCGCATCACCTGCTGCGTCTGTTCCCAAGTGGTTTCCTCCTGCGGAAGAAAGATTTCCGTGTTTAAGTTATGGTAGGACGGAATAATTTGGTTTTCCTTAATATCTTATGTGAATATTTCGGGAAATTGTTTACCAAAGGATGAAAGTTATGAAATATGAAATAGAAATATCCGGAACATTCCAGAACATTCTGACTCGGGATTTAACGGTTATCAGAAAATGAAGACGGTTTTAGGCCCGGACTCCAAATGTACTCTAATTACTGTCAAAACGGCCGTATCGGCACATAGATGACAACTAAGAGGTAGACATTAATATTTGGGCAATCACATGACGATAAACTTACGAACTGTCACAAATCGTTCCGCGTAGCAAACATGCGGCCCAATCATCACCGGGTGGTTTGCGAGAGGTGCAGAAATGAGGTATCTACAGAGCCCCCACTTTGACTGAGGTTTGGACAAGGCGAAAGTCAAAGTATAGCCATCAGGTCAATCGAAGATTACAACCTGACGACTATGGCGACGCGAGGCGGCTCAAGGGGTCTGAGCCAAGGACCTGTTGTCGGGAACATTTTAAAGTCTGTCGACTATCGGGGAGGGTCGTTTAAAGTCTATTAGACTACGTAAGGAGGCTCGCCAGCCATAAGAAGAGACCATACCTGAGACTTCTTTCTCGAAATGCTTCCGGAGGTACATGGGAGCTATGGAGCGAAGGTCAAGCGTAAGGACTAAATAAGGTGAGTAGCAGACACGACGGAATCGCTCAAAGAAGATCGCTTGGGTAGTCTTCGAGAAATAATCGCGAATAGCGGGACACAAAGTGAATCGCCGAGGAGAAGACTCGCTTGGGTAGTCTTCGAGAAGCATTATAAATAGCGAGACACGGTCGGGAACCGCGAGGCGAAATCTGCTTAGGTAGATGTTAATCTTCATGTCTTGAGAGGGACAGTACATCCGCTTACTCTCGCTGGGGACATGATTGGGAATTAATCTCCATGTCGTGAGAGGGAAAGTGTATTCGCTTACTCTCGTTGGGGAACATAATGAAGGCGTGTCGAATTCTGTGAAGGAATAAATGCTCGTTGCGACAAGCAAAGTTCTTGAAAGGAATAAATAATATGCAACAGTCTGCTGCTGGCTTGAGAAAATGCGGGTCGGAATGAAAGAAAATCGTCAAACGGACCAAAAAGATAAAATAGCATCGGGGAAGAGGTGCACCAAAGATGGGCCCACAAATAACGAACTCTTAACGAATTTTTTAAAATCCGTATGGAGGGAACACAAGGAAGAGGCGCAGCAAGAGCTGCATCTCTTGGAAGAGGCGCAGCGCCTGCTGCGTCTATTCCCCAAAGTGTTTTTTCTGCGTAAAAACGCGATAATCAGGAGGCTTATGTTCATTTGTTCGAAACATAATTTACACATTTCTCTCTCAAATCTTCACCATTTCTGCCAAGGTTTGATTCAAAAGCTTGCATTAATCATGACTAATTGAGGTATGTGTCTCATTCTTGCATTAATCTTCCGTATTTGCTCAATTTTGAGTCGAAAAAATTAGGGTTTATGACCCAAATAATCGAAAATTTGGGGCTTTTCCCCCAAATGCATTTGCCTTGTCAAATTGACATTAGAAATGGATAATTGGTAATATTAGGAACATAACCATGTATTTGTCTCGGATTTTCGTCGAGTTTTGAGCCTTTGAATGAAATTTGAGACGGTTTCACAGCTAAACCGTAAATCGCTTCGAAAATAGCCTTAGGATTGCCCATTTGCGAAGAAACTTGATATTTGGGATCCTTGAATGATGGGTAAACTTTCTACCATCTCGGAATTTTGGTTTGTGACAGCTTTTTCAGGACACTTTTCTAGGGCATAATCGCTGTTATAACGAAATGCTGCCGAAATTTCGACTTGAGCCCAGAACTAGGCTTCAAATTAGGCTTGCCTTGACCCAAATTACCACATGGGTGATCGGGTTGGTGAGAATATGGCCAAAGATAGCGAGAAAAGAGCGATTTCAGGGCTTCCGAAGTCTCGAAAATCCCCTAACCAAGGCTTGTCGTCACGTGACGCGGCCTAAATTTGTTTTAACGTTGCAGGTGACGTGGCTTATACTTCCGGGAGGACTCCCATGGAGATAGACGTTGCTACTGTTGAGGAGGCTTTAGAGCAGGCCTTCACCGCCGCGGTGATGGCTGCTGGGGACGAGGTCCATGAGGAGGAGGCTGTTGAGGAGGAGGAGGCCCCGAGACGGGCCATTGTTGGACGAGGAGGTCGTCAGCTAAGAGGAGCTCCTGCGTGGGCCGAGACTTGGGAGAGTAGGCACCTGCTGTGGGCTGCAGAGGGTCACCTGTCCTACAGGATGGTGAAGAGCTTGGTAAATAGGAATTCACTACTTATCACTCATCCTCTTTCATTCATTTATATCTCTTTCGATTTTCATTCAAAACTAAAGATAGCTTTTTGTTTCAAATCACAATAGGAGGCCGGGAACATCGGTCGTTCTCGGCCTACGACGATGATGGAGCACTACGAGCGGTCGCTTCGAGGAGCGGGCCATGATTGAGCGTGGAGCGTTCGGTCCTTTGGTGCAGGCCTGGAGGGATATCGCGAAGAGGAAGCTGCAGGCTAACCTTAGCCTGGTCCGCGCTTTCTTGGACCGATTCTGGGATACGACTTCCACGTTTCACATGCCTTTTGGTGAGGTGGTAGTCACTTTGGAGGATTACGGCATGATTTCTGGTCCCGCCGGGGGACCGAGGAGGTGGAGTGGCCGGAGACCGCCATGAGGGTGGACTTGGCCGAGGCGAGAGATTGATCGGCCGAACCATCGTCGCCAAGGCCGTCACAAGATCCGGGCTTGGTGCCCGCTCCTACGTTCGAAACTACTTTGGGAAATATCCGGCGGTGGTGACGATTGATGGGAGGGAGACGGCTCCTCCTCCCCGTCTGGTGAGCGAGGGCTCGTTTGTGGCTCTGGTGGTTTCTGTCTTCGATTTACCTCGAGACAAGGGAGAGAGGCATCGAAGAAGCTTCTTCCCTTCCTTTTTGACGAGTTCCCTAGGGCGTTGGGGCCGGGGTCATCACGCGGCTTTGCGGTCCTCATCCGCTTCATGAGGGCCATGGTTCGTCGGAGTTGATGGAGAAGGGGACTTCTCCTGGCGCTGTCGGACCTGGACTACTGCTGGAGGTATGAACCTTCCTTTAGACCGAAATCAATTCCTTTCCTTATCAAATTGCGAAAGATCGTTATTAACTATCTTGTTTTGCAGGCGTGGGTGTACTCCTACTTCCCGAGCCTCGCGCCCAAGAGGACGGAGCCGCTGGAGAAGGCCTATCTCGTGGTGAGGGATTGGGTGATGTGCGGGACGAAGAGCAAGCGTTCTTCTCACGGTGTCTCACCTAGGGATGTGAACGCTCTTCGACTAGATAGCGTAAGTATCTTGCTTATATTCACTTGCTTCTATATTGCTTTGATCATAAGAATGATTCCTTGTTTATCTTGTCCCAAAGGGTGCCTGTGCCTTGGGCGAGTACGCCGACACGCCTCCTTTTGTGGTGAGGTCCTTCGACCTAGGAGCTCGAGCTTCCGCCGAGGACGTCGATGGGTCCTGTGTGGTACTTGGGCGAGCGCTTGGCTCGTCGGTGCTCTCGGGACGTGTTGACGGTTCCCATCGATCCTCCTAGACGATGTTCGTGAGCCTTCGAGGCGAGAGGAGGCGGACTTGGCTGGCGCTAGTGGTGACGCCCTCCTTCTTCCTGGCGAGGACTACTCGACGTTCCTCTAAGGGAGGTTGGCGTACTGGTCGGTAGTGGTAAGCATCTTTTACTCTTCCTCTTGATTTGATTTCCTTTTGAGAACTATGATGAAAGATCACCAATTAACGAGAAATATTTGGTTTTGCAGGAGGTTGAGGCGGCGGGCATCGAGCCCCCAGAGTACCCTGAGACCCTCGAGTACACTGACGCGACCGGGAGGATGACGATCTCCGAGCTGCGTGACTTTGACGTAGCTGTGACGGATGCTGGCCTAGACGATTGGCAGCATCTGATTCGGAGGGTAAATCCTCTAACTTTGCATAACTTTTATGTAAGAACACATTTGATTGAGTTTGTTCAATTGTTGAGAACTTCTTTTTTTGAAAATGCAGGTTGCGCCGTCTCGGTTCGTGGCGTTGTGGAGGGTGGCCAACCGGCTGCGAGCTACTGCCGTCGAGGCACTTGTCGGCGATCGAGGCCGTCAGGTATGAACCTTATGCCTGTTTCATTTTTGAATTTTGATTTTCCAACTTTTCTTGAAACGATTGACATGAGCCATTTGTTGTTTACAGGGGGACCGCGAGCTGGAGCGAGAGTTGACCCAGTCTCGGGAGGAGACAGCTCGCTTGTTGAGGGAGCTCGAGGTTCGGGACGCCGAGATTGCCGCTCTTGCGGCAAGAGTTGCAGAGCTGGAGGGCGACCAGCAGTAGTTTTGTGTAGCTTTTTTGTTTGTTTGTTGGCTGTATTTTGCACGATTGTACATTTGGACCTTCATTTGGAACATTCTGGACTTTGTTTGGGGCTCGAGCCCCCAGTTTGTTGTACATTTCCCTTTTTGGTTGTATATACGACGGCCTGAGTGCCTTTGCTGCTGGGTTGCGTTGCTTGTACCTGCAGGTTAGCTTTGAACAGGTTTGGTGGATGACATTTACGCCGTCATGCCGCCGAAATTTACATAGAATATCACGCAAAACATACATTTATATATACATATGGCCTTAATTAGCGCAAAACGAGTGACTCAAAAGAATGCAAAAAATGCAAAAAATCTGCCGGAAAATGACCGGACGGTAGGGAGGGTTACCCCCTAAAAAAAGAAAAAAAGAAATCTATAAGTTAGAGGTGAGATGATGAAAGAAATGAAATTAAATCGAAATGAGATTTATTTCCTAAAATGAATTAATAAAAATGAAATTTATTTCCTAAAATGAAAATGGAAATTATTAAAAAAATGAAAATTATTTCCTAAAATGAAAATGGAAATTATTAAAAAAATGAGAATTATTTCCTAAAATGAAAAAATGTGCAAGTGCGGCAAAATGGCGAAAATGTCGATGTCGCCTCGAAATGCGTGCCCGCGGAATTAGGAAACCTGAAACATGGTAATCTACACGTATTTACCAAAATAACAACCCGTAGGAATAGGAAATTATTCGTCATGGAATTAGGAAAGATCCAACGCGAAAATCACGAAGTGAAGGCGAGGAAGAGGCGCAGATGAGTCGCGTCCCTTTGAAGAGGCGCGCAGCAGGTGTTGCGCCTGTTCCCAAGTTGTTCTATTCTGGCAGATTTTTGGAAACAGAAATTAGTATAAATAGAAACGTCGATGGAGCTTTTATTCACACAATTCTTCCGTCTCTGCTTCGTCTAATTACATAAAATTCTCAAAAGAACCTTTTCATCATGAATACTTCGGAGATTCGCTTGAAGGAATGGACCAACGAATTTTCGAACATGGAGAGACATGATATGGGTGCTTATAATTTTGGGTCTTTGTTGAGTTTAAAACTCATCAAGGTTGTTAAACCGTTCTTGGATGCTTGTCTTGACTATTGGGACCCGAATTACCATGTTTTTGCGTTCCCTGGGGGCGATATTTGCCCATTTCCTGAAGAAATTGCCGCCATTGGTGGGTGGGATCCCGAACACTTGCCTGCCATTCCTTCTACTTCGCAAGGGTACAAGAGCAAATTTAGAGACTTGCTTGGGTTGACTAGACTTGAGGTGGACCGTCTAGTGACTTCGAAGGGAGTGCGAATGTTGGACTTCATAGATCGATTCATCAACAGGGCCGACCCCACCGTTTCTCATGTTGCTAGGCGGAGGGCATTTGGCCTTTGCTTGTTACATGTGTATGTCTTCCAAGGGCATGTCGATGAAGACTTGAGAGGTGATCCCCGTCTTCTGGGCCTTGTTGAGCAAATGGAGCTGCGCAGGAGCCCAGCTTGTTTGTGCTTAGGAGAGATTCTTTTGGGCTTGGATAATAGGAAAGCCAACCGTGACCTACCGTATTTGGGAAGTCCCGTCATTCTGCAGGTAAAAGACATTTTTTTTCTTCCTTTTTTTGTTTTTTTTTTTGTTTTTTTTTTTATGTCTAATACCCGCTTTTGGTAGGTTTGGCTTATGGAACGGCTCCGATTGATCGAGCCCCCAGTTCATGTTCCTTCCTATCATGCTCGTTCAATTGCAATGAGGACTAGGCTTTACATGGTGGATTTCACCCGAGTCTGCAATTATTGGGAGAACAAACTGAAGAGCGATGATGGTCCCTTGATTAGGTGGATTGTGCCGTGATGGCACCTCAAATCTGTCACTGGAGTATCTTCTTTGGATCCTACTCGGTCCGTGCGCATTCCTGGATTGGAGTTTATGGTGTGCATCTTCCCGGAAAGGCTGATGAAACAAGTTGGGCTGAAACAGACGATCCCGAAGCTTGATACCGTCCTGCAGACTGCTGTGGCGCTTACTACAGAGAGCCGAAGGGAGTGGGACATTAAATAGGCTCAAAGAAATGTATGGTTCTTGAACTCTTCTGCAAATTCCTTGTGGGTGTCGGATTCTAATCTGCGATGGAGAAAGGCTACTACTCTGGAAGAGCGAGAGAGATTGAGGAAGCGCGAGCCCGTTGACTACAAGGTGCGCGAGGTAGAGAAAGAGAAAGAGAAGCATCTGACAGAAGGAGAAGAAGAAGCCGGGCTTCGAGTTATTCATCCTTCGAAGAAACCGAAGATCTCTCCTGTCGTGGAAATGGTGATTGGCAAGAATGGAAAGTCTAGGCCTCGAGAAAGACCTTTGGTGATTAGGTCTGAAGTGGCGCAAGAGCGTCCGGCTCGAGGTCGTGACAAGAAGTATGACAAGAATGACAAGGGCAAAGGGAAGATGGAGGAATAGCCCGAGTCTTTATTTATTATTTGATTATTATTATTATTTATTGTTGTAATAAAAAGGTGGGGTTTTTAGAATCCTAGCCTATTTTTATTTTTATTATGTAGCGTACTATTATTATTAGAAAATGAATGAAAAAAGGTTAAATGGTTATGAAACCGTTGTGATTTTCTATTTATTATTCTTGTCGAATTCCAAATGCAATGCAAATGTCCTTCTATTTACATTATAAAATAAATGGGTTGTATCCTGTGAAGGATTGCCTACGTATTCACTTAAAAAAATGAAATCAAACCCTTGCGCGTAGTTCGAGTAAATGTAAAAGAATAATTGTTCTAAGCAAGAGCTTGTAATGAACTTAGAAAATAAGCATGAGCTTTTTGCTTACTCTGGAGGTGCAAATTTAGTTTATTTGATGATACGAGGATGATAAATTTGTCAAAATACAAGAGTACAGTGACATTAGCTTATTTCAGCTTGGCCAGGGGCCGTTTATTTAGTGCCACAAGAGCGACACGTGGGGTTACGCGAGGCGCGTTTTTGTTCCTATTCTAGGCATAGTACCGTTTTAGTTGGTCAAGGTTTGTTGGGTTTGAAAACTCATTCCCATCTAGGTCAGTGATTCTAACCGCACCCCCTGGAAGTATGGATTTGACTAGAAATGGTCCGGCCCAATTAAGTTTGAATTTTCCTCGTGGGTCAACAGGTAAAAGAGCTCTAACCGATTTGAGTACTAAGTCTCCTTCCTTGATGTTCCTTGGCCTAACCCTTTTGTTGAAAGCTCGTTTGATACGTGCTTGATTTGTTTGGACATTATGCAAGGCGCGTAGCCTACGTTCATCCAGGAGGATGAGTTCTTCAAATCTATCCCTCTTCCAATCGGCTTCCGGGATTTGACTTTCGAGTAAAATACGCAAGGATGGTATCTCTAGCTCGACTGGTTGTACAGCTTCCATGCCGTAGGTCAAATAGAAAGGAGTAGCCCCAGTGGGCGTCCTAACAGATGTACGATACCCCCACAAAGCAAAGGGTATCTGGCTTGGCCAATCTCTATAGTTGTCAATCATTTTCTTGAGAATCGTGACAACATTCTTGTTTGCCGCCTCTACCGTGCCGTTAGTCTGTGGCCTATAGGGCGAAGAGTGGTGATGCCTAATTTTATACTTGGCTAGCAATTGCTCGGTCTCAGCTTGGAAATGTGATCCATTATCACTAATGATCTCATGTGGGCAACCGTATCGACAGATGATGTTGTTTTGTATGAACTTCGCCACATTTTTAGCTGTAAGACTAGTGTAGGAAGCCGCTTCTACCCATTTGGTGAAATAGTCAATTGCTACTAGAATGAAACAGTGACCTCCTGTTCCGACTGGGGTTATCTTCCCGATTATGTCAATTCCCCAGGCATAAAATGGCCAAGGAGATGTCATCGTATAGAGCAATGAAGGAGGGACGTGTTGTACATTCCCGAAGATTTGGCAATTATGGCAATGTCTTACATATTTGATGCAATCGGATTCCATTGTGGTCCAATAATATCCCAAACGTGTGATTTTCTTTGCCATCATGGGCCCACTCATGTGAGGACCGCATTCTCCGTCGTGGACTTCTTCCATCACTTTTCGTGCCTGTGAATGATCAAGGCAGCGTAGGATTACACCAAGAGGTGTTCTTTTGTATAACTCTCCTTGCATGAGAACATATTGGGAAGCTAGTAGGCGTATAACACGTTGTCCCCGCTTGTCCATATCCGGTGGGTAGGTACCATTGAGCTTAAAATTCAGGATTGCTTGGAACCAGGGTTCCTGCGCGATCTCCTCTTCATCGGTGATTTTGTGGACATAAGCCGGCTCTGATCGTCGTTCGATGCACAAAGGCATTTCCACCATGTGATCTGGCATATTAATCAAAGATGCAAGTTTCGCAAGAGCGTCTGCAAATTGATTTTCTTCCTGTGGTAGGTGTAGGTATGTCACGTGATCAAAGAATTGGGCAACTTGGTCTATTCTGGCTTGATAAGGTGCGAGGCTTTCGCTTCGAATTTTCCAAGATCCTGTAACTTGGTTGATGATCAAGGATGAATCTCCATGTACTCGGAGGTTTTTAATGCCTAAGCTTACTGCCGCTTGTAATCCGATGAGACAAGCTTCGTGATTCTGCAAAGATTGTTTGTCACCTCGAAGTCGAGTTTGGCAACAATTGGTGTATGCTCGCCTTCAGGAGAAATGAGCAACACTCCTATTCCAAATCCTCTTAATTTTGATGCTCCATCAAAATAAAGGTCCCAGGAGTCTACATCAGTTTGGAGTATATCCTCGTCTGGAAATGACCAAGTGTCTATCGTTTGTGCGTCATTGATGGGATTTTCTGCGAAGAATTCGGCGACGGCGCGACCTTTTATAATTTTCAGCGGCACGTATTTGAGGTCTAATTCTGAGAGCACCAGAGTCCATCTTGCTAGGCGTCCGTTGAGGACGGGTTTCTCGAAGAGGTATTTGACTGGATCCATTTTGGAGTATATTTTGACGGAGTAGCTAAGCATGTAATGGCGTAGCTTCTTCGTTGCCCACACAAGAGCGAGGCATGTCTTTTCGAGTTGTGAGTATTTACACTCGTATTCCAAGAACTTCTTACTAAGGTAGTAGATAGCTCTTTCTTCATTTCCTACTGATTTGAGCCAAAGATGGCACCCATTCTTTGTGTCGATTCTTCGTGAGATATAAACCAAGAGGTTGATCTCGTTGTGGTGGCATGAGCACTGGTGGTTTAGCCAATATCTCTTTGATTCGGTCAAATGCCTTTTGACAATCATCATCCCACATGGTGTGGTCCGTTTTCTTGAGTTTCTTGAAGATAGGCTCACAAATCATTGTAAGTTTCGATATGAATCGACTTATATACTGCACTTTTCCCAGGAATCCTCTGACTTCTTTTTCTGTTTGAGGTTGTGGCATTTTGATCAGAGCTTTGATCTTTGAAGTGTCTATTTCTATACCTCGTTGGCTAACGACGTATCCTAGGAGTTTGCCAGATGTTACTCCGAATGTGCATTTCTGAGGATTGAGTCTCATGTTGTATTTTCGTAGCCTTGTGAAAAATTTGCGAAGGTTTGCAATATGCCCTTCTCTTTCCTTGGATTTGACAATCATGTCATCTACGTATACCTCAACTTATTTGTGCATCATGTCATGTAAGAGTGTAGTTGCGGTGCGTTGATATGTAGCTCCGGCGTTGATCAATCCAAACGGCATGACCGTATAGCAATAGGTTCCCCATTGAGTGACGAAGGCGGTCTTATGCATGTCTTCTATGGCCATCTTGATTTGGTTATAACCCGCATATCCATCCATGAAGGATAGTAACGTGTGGTCTGCAGTGTTGTCCACCAATATGTCGATGTGAGGTAGAGGGAAGTCATCCTTAGGGCTTGCTTTGTTTAAGTCCCTAAAATCAACACAAACACGGATTCTCCCATCCTTTTTGGGTACGGGTACTATGTTGGCTACCCAATCAGAATACTCGGAAACTTTGATGAACCCGGCTTTGAATTGCTTGTCAACTTCTTCCTTAATCTTTAGAGCCCATTCTGTCCTCATTCGTCAAGCTTCGTTTTACAGGTTTGAAACCTGGCTTAATCGGAATCCTATGTTCAGCGATATCCCTGTCGATCCCTGGCATGTCTTTGTAGGACCAAGCGAAAACGTCTTTGAATTCATTTAGGAGGTCTATGAAATCGGCCCTTTTGGTAGAGCTCAAGGTAGTCCCTATCCTAAGTTCTTGGGGTTCTAGTTCGGTTCCTACATTGATGGGTTCGGTGTCCTCTATTACTGGTCCCCCTTCCCCTTCCTGCAGTATTTCTTTGGCTACGTAGGGAGGTATTTCGATTGAGTCTGGGTCTTGGTCATCCTCAGTATCATCGTAAATGAATTGCACTCAAGATAACACGAAGAGTAAGCGAACTCCGATTTATTCATATTAAAATTTGAGTAGAGTTGAAACAAAGAAGCCAACTGATCCATGGTCAGTGGCGGCAAAGGGACAGTGGTTGGGACATTTCCCGAACTACTGTGACTACTCGAGGCTAAGCTAGGAGAAACAAAGGGAGTGGGGATGACGACAGGAGGAGACTCTCTAATGACTTCTCTAGACTCCGACTCTGACTCCGACTCCGACTCGAACTCATCGTCTTCTGGTTCTCCTTTGAACATCTCTCCTTCTCCAGTGGTGAGCTTGAAGAGTCTTCCTTGATTGTTTGTCCACTTGATTGATTTTCTCCATCCTTTCTGTTGACTTGCGTTGGTTTCTGTGATTAATGCGGTGGGGTTGAAGCGATTGTCTTGAAGTATCATGGTAATGATCTCATCCTGCGCGGCCGTAACAAATCGATCTTCTCCGAACAATAGGCTAACAGCTTGTTAGTCTAAGCAAGGTGCTTGACGGGTTTTGACGGTAGGAACCGTCTCTGGAGGGATGAAGTAGCAATCGTGAAAGATCTCGATTCCGGCTAGCTTCCTCTCGAGATAATGCCAAGGCTCGGGAAATCCGTGAAAGAGTTCTAGGCTTCCTTCTTGAACAAAGTACCCATTTAAAGTAGGGACATAGGGTCGCATTTGGACTCCTATGTGCTTGCGGTTTTGGACTTGAGCAAGCATTTCGAGAACCTCTTTTTTAGTGGGTTTGTACCCTAGTCCAAGTGGTATTCTCTTTGAGTTGCCTTCCTTATATGGTGCGAAGTTATTTCTTCGGGTAGGGTTTAAAGGCATTCCAGGGAAGTATCCCTGGGTTTTGAGTATGTGGTTGACCACTAAGTTGGAGTAGGGATCATAGTATAAGGGTGCCAATTCACTTTCTATGACGCTTATGCTTTGGAAGCCCCCAAGTTCGTATACAGGATCTGCAAGAACTTGATTGTTCGACTGTTTTTCTATTATTGCCTTGATGGGTGACGAAGTGATCGTCACTACTTTGCCATTTAGTGGGATTTTGATCTTTTGATGAAGAGTGGATGTTACTACTTCGGAAGAGTGAATCCAAGGCCTTCCTAGAAGTATGTTGAAAGAAGCTTCGATGTCCACTATTTGGAAGTTAACCTTTCGCTCAATTGGCCCTGTGGCTATGGTTAGGTTAACAAGTCCTACCACCTTTTGTCGTGTACCATCATATGCACGCACACCTTGATTGGTAGGGGTCCAATCCGACTCTTTCATGCCTAGCTTGTATGCCGTTTTGAGGGGTATGACGTTGACCGCGGAGCCATCATCTACCAAGGTCATTGGCACGTTCTTTTTTAGACAAATTACAGTGATGTAAAGAGCTAAATTGTGACTAGCGCCAAAAGGTGGTAAATCTTCGTATGAGAAAGTAATAGGATTACTTAGCTTTGGTGGTTCTTGAAAGACCAAGTTGACTACATCTTCGGGTGTCGAGTTATGTGCTACATTTAGTTTGGCCAAAGCTTGTAGTAAAGCTTGGCGATGTGGGAATGAGCTTGCTATTAATTGCCAGACTGAAAGATCAGCCTTCGTTTTCTGTAATTGCTTGAGCAAATGGTCAGTGGAGTCCTCTTCGTTATCATTTGGTGTGACAACGTTGGTTGGACCGTTTTGAGCAATGCTTTGATATGGACGACCCGAGCGAGTTAGGTGGTCCACATCTTGGTCTTCACCATTTTGGACTATTTCCTTGACTAGGGAGTTCTCAATGAGGTACTCGTCTTCATCATCGTCGGCCCAAACTCCATTGATTGTAGCTAGTTTCCTCATTCTCATGATTTCATCCTCTAGTCGTATGATTTGGTCGACTAGTTTATCAACCACGGTGACTACCTCTTGCATAGTAGCATTTTGAGAGAAGATTAGCAGCACATGTTCTTTAGGTGTTGCGTTGGGATCGCGTAAAGTTGTCACCACATTTTCTAATTCCCACACTTGCCTATCTACACTCCTTGCCCATGTGATGAAGTCGGAAATGGTAGGGGAGATGGTAGAGTAGAACCCTTCATTCTTGATGGCATGGATATCATTTTCGACTGGAGAAATGAGGTGTGAGCAATCTAAGGTAGATTCGTCACTTGTAATCACCAGAACTCCAAGAGGATTCTGAGTGTTGTTGGGTTTACCTCCCGGCGGTATTGGCAATCGACCATCTTCAATCATGTCTTGAAGCACATTTTTCAACTTGTAGCATTTTTCTGTGTCGTGCCCCTTGCCCCTATGGTATTCACAGTACGAGTTCTCGTCCCAGAATTTGGATTTCCTTTCTGGTTCGGGAGTAGGCCCAATGGGTTGGAGTTTACCTTGCTTCATTAACCTTTTAAGAGCGTTGGAGTAAGTATCCCCAAGATTTGTGAATTTCCTAGGTGGGGTAGTTCTCTTGGATGGCTCGAGAAGGTTAACTTCATCGGTCTTGCTAGTGGAGCCGTATGAACGACTTGTTGAACCTTGATATCCTCGACCTACCATTTTGGACAAGAGTCCTTTACGGATGTCATCTTCAATCCTTGTTCCTAGTACGGTTAAGTCCTTGAAAGTTTTGATATTTTGGTATCTCAAATGATTGGCATAGATGAGTTTGAGATTGTCCACAAACTTCTCCACAAGGGTAGCCTCATCCGGGCGTTCAACTAGTTGGGTACTAGTCTTCCTCCACCTACTTAGGAAGTCGGTGAATCCTTCTTTGTCATTTTGGGTAAGAACCTCTAGAGTGCGCATGTTAACTTGGATCTCGGCATTATCCGCATATTGTTTAGAGAACTCGATTGCGGCATCTTCCCAAGTAGCGACCTTTTTATGATCTAAGGAGTAGAACCATTGCTTCGGGATGGTGTCAAGAGATGAAGGAAATATCCTTAAGAACATCTCGGGTTTGATGCCTTTGATAGACATATAATCCTTTCAGGCACGGATGTGGTTCAAAGGGTTCTCGTGCCCCTTGAATTTAGGGATATCCGTCATATTGAAGTTGGTTGGCAATTTGGAATTGACGGCCTCATACTTGCGATTGTTCTCCCTATAAATGTCATCCCCCTTAAGGTACATCAATTGCTCCTCTAAGTATTGGAGTCGTTTCTCAGCTATAGTCATCCCCATGAGAGGATTTTCATCCTTGGATTCATTCTCGGAGTCACCTACTACTTCACTTTCATGAAGGGGCAGTCTCCCCTCTACGGCATAGATCCGGCCCTCGATGGTCTCAAGGCGGTCATAGACTTGGTCTTAGGTAACTTGCATTTGGGCTAGCGCGGCTAGGATTCGATCATTACCATCTTGAAGTTGGTGGAGGTTTGTTTCACTGGATCCAGGCATCTTGAAAACTGGATAAGAGATCGAGGGCGAATCAAAACACGATCGACCATTCTAACACACTTGCTAAAAGAAGAAATGTTTTGACTCGTGAAGTGGGTGTGTGCCACTTGTGTTGAGTGAGCTTTGAAGAAAGACAAGGTTTTTGAAAATGTGTGTCCTAGTCAACTATAGTGTAGTTGTAGGAGTGGACTCGAAGTGAGGTTTTGAAATGGGCTTGTGGCCCGAATTTTGACACGACAAATGGACAGAGTTTTGACTTGGTTTTGCGCTAATTGAAGGCCTATTTTTCGAAATCTTGATTTAAAAGAAGGGTTTTGATTTTTGTAAAATCGTCATGGTTTTGTTTAGAAATGGTGATCACGTAAGGTACAAACATTTATACAAGCATTATAACGGGATGCTGAGTGCATTTAAAAGGGTTTTGGTTTAAAGGGTGGTTGCCATACCGAACCATCAAACCCGAAGTCTGTGGAGAGGCTCGTACCAAACAAGAGTAAGGCCGATTCCTAGTCCATTTCCTCAAGTAGTGAAGGCCCTTGATACAAACAAGAGTAAGCATCATGGTATGGATGACGTCAATCGCTATCCATCCTTAGGCCCAAATAAGAATTAGGACCGTTTAGACGGGACGATTGGTCGAATGGGTTGGGTTGGGCCTAGGAAGGCCGAATAAAACGATCTAGGAAGACCGAGTTATGAAAACTGACAATTGTCTTGTACAAACTATTCCCTAACTTTGTTCAAGTTTCACCCTTGCTACACGTAAGTGTATTATCCCCAGCGGAGTCGCCAAACTGTGGACAGCGGGGGTGCCCACGGGGGCGCTTGAGAGGAAAGAGAAACAAGCGTTTGCATTTTGTTGGAGTCGCCACCAATTTTTATGGGAAATTGGAACCCGTTCGAATACCTCGTGTCATGTCAAGACACAAAGTAGAGACATGAACACCAAGCAATCGTTACCCTTAGCATTCTATGCCTAGAATGACTCTCGTAGATGCCAATGAACACGGGTGCTCACGGAGATCTGGAGTAAGGGGTGAGGGTACGTATTAGGAAGCTCTTTTGATCGAACACCTAATCCCGCCCGCCTCGATAGCGGCCTCTACTAATGATTAGGGAAGTTATTCGTACTTGATATATCGTCGATTATATGCATGCAATGCAACATCCAAATTTTAATCCTAACATGTGAGAATTGGGCTAAGTCGGTAAACAATTAATTTAGCATACAATTAGGTCGAAATAGGAATTTATGTTCAATTACATATGAAAACATACAAATGATACAAAATACAATGAAAGAAAATTAAAATGAAGAAAATTACAATAATTATAAAGGAATAGGCGATTTATGTCGAAAATACCTTTTAAAACGGATAATTTGAGAAAACGAATAAAAGATCGAATTAACGAACAAGACAGAAGGTGATAATACGGTTAATAGTCAATTATACGTAATCTAATTAAACTAAGTCAAGCAACAACGGCCTTCAGGGAAAGAATTCAACCCGGAACAGGCGCAGCAGAGCTGCGTCTTTTGGAATAGGCGCAGCAGTTGTTGCGTCTGTTCCTGACCTGAATTCTGGCTGTGAAGCCGGAATTGCGTGTTGTTAATACTCATCGGTAAATTTAATGATTGATTAAAGTATTTACTCGGATGGAAGTGATTAATGGGTTATTTACATGTGATTAATGGTCATAAAACAATAAAACATGGATGAGACGGATTTAAATGAATTATTTACATGAAAGAATGATTGATTAGTAACAAGAGTGAATGAAATAGACTAAACATGACGAATTGATGACGAATATGCAATGAATATAGATGAAAATATATCAAAGGTCGAATTCCAGAAACCCGATATGAAAGAATCGAATTTCTACAACCCGGATTTGAGTTTAATGACGAAAACCCGTAAATATGAGATTATAAGGGATTTAAGCCGAATTTATGATGAATTAAACATGTTAGCGGTGAATAATAATATACATGTGAAATATTATACTATTATGATGAAGAATTAACAAAAAACAACGGAAACAAATAAGAAAGAACGAATTACAGAGGACGAAGGAAGAAGAAAGGAAGCAGAAACTGCGGCAGCCTCACGAAGAGGCGCAGCAGGAACTGCGCTCCTTCGAAGAGGCGCAGCAGTTGCTGCGTCCTTTCTCGACGGTTTGTCTTCTGGAAATCCGTAAAAAGAGGTTTTGAACACGGTTTTAGAAATCGGTTTTAATGATATTTTCGACATAAACCTTACAATAGTGATTATAAAAAAAATAAATACAATAAATAAATAAGGATTATACACCCTCAGACTTACATGTTTGACGAAACGAGAAGGACTAAGATATCGATTAGTGATGCTCGACGCGAATGTAAAGAAAGTGCCCTCGTAAGAGGAAAACGATTAAATTAATTAAAGTTGATTGATGTGGAGTTGGTCAAATTGGTCGGTCATGCAAACGAGGCTGGTACTCAGAAGGATCCGAGCTTACGTGGTCGAATGTTCAAGCACGTAGACGCCAAAAAGTAAGAACAAAGGTCTAGAATGCAAAGGGAGAAGAGAAGGGCGGACACTCGCGTGAGAAATTTGAGGAGCGAAGGCTCCTATTTATACTAATCACGGGAAGGAATTAGGGTTTCGGAGACTCTTTGGAAGTGAATCTCGGAAAGATATGAAAAAGATACGAGAATTACGCAGAAAGGACTGGGAAGAGGCGCAGCAGCCCACGCGTCTCTTTGGAAGAGGCGCAGCACCTGCTGCGTCTGTTCCCTAGTGGTTTCCTCCTGCGGAAGAAAGATTTCCGTGTTTAAGTTATGGTAGGACGGAATAATTTGGTGTTCCTTAATATCTTATGTGAATATTTCGAGAAATTTTTTACCAAAGGATGAAAGTTATGAAATATGGAATAAAAATATCCGGAACATTCCAGAACATTGTGACTCGGGATTTAACGGTTATCAGAAAATGAAGACGGTTTTAGGCCCGGACTCCAAATGTACTCTAATTACTGTCAAAACGACCGTATCGGCACGTAGATGACAACTAAGAGGTAGACATTAATATTTGAGCAATCACTTGACGATAAACTTACGAACTGTCACAAATCGTTCCGGGTAGCAAACATGCGGCCCAATCATCACCGGGTGGTTTGCGAGAGGTGCAGAAATGAGGTATCTACACCCAATCATCACCTGGTGGTTTGCGGGAGGTGAAGAAATGAAGTATCTACACAAGTGGGTGGGTATTCTTGCTTGGGGGAGGCTTCATTTTGTGGGCTTCTAAGAAGAAAACTTGCATCACAAGTTCGACAATGGAGTCGAAATTTATAGCCTTGGCTTCAGCCGGAAAAGAGGCGGAATGGTTACGGAATTTGATTTATGAGATCCCGTTGTGGCCTAAACCTATATCACCAATTGCTATACATTGTGATAGTGCAGCTACCTTGGCTAAGGCATATAGCCAAGTATATAATGGTAAATCATGACACCTAGGTGTTAGACATAGCACGGTACGTGAG
This sequence comes from Silene latifolia, assembly GCF_048544455.1. Lineage (NCBI taxonomy): Eukaryota > Viridiplantae > Streptophyta > Magnoliopsida > Caryophyllales > Caryophyllaceae > Silene > Silene latifolia. The sequence goes on along the minus strand of NC_133531.1, from coordinate 89,704,551 downwards.
TTGATCACTAAAGGGGTGATATCGGTTTGTTTTGTGATATCTCAACAAAATCTAGCTGAACTTATGGTGGTAGGACACCCAATTCCCTTCTAATATGACATTAGAGGTAGAATTCAATGTGGAAAGCCTATTATGTGAAGTTGAAGCACATGTTTACATAATCCCGAAGGTATGTGCTTAGACATACATGATAAGTTAGGATGAAGTTCATCTTCTTAATGGATCTTTTGACAAAATGCTTTTGTAGGAGCATGAGGAGAAGAGTCCACCTATGTGAGTGTGAAGTTTGGCCGCTTCAAGAAGCCCGGGCTTGGCTTTCAAGCACTCATGAACGGATAGGGACACTCGGTCATGTAATAAAGTGTCGGTTAACAAGCTTATGAAGTTGTAATGAACTTATATGTGTTTATCTTCATGTATTCATATGACTTTGAAGGGTTCAATGCATTGAGACACCGCGATACTCGAATGCAGAATGTATAATTCACTAAGATGAAAATTCAATCTTCGTGACATTTTCGTTTTATGTATAAGTTTGGTTTGGTTTGTTGTTTTGAATCAAGGATTGCACTTAAATGGGGGAGGAATGTTGGTGATTTAAGTGAATCACGTTTATCATTTGATTTCAATCGGGATTCGATCAAAATCGTAACAAGTTTGAATCGTTATAATGTGGGTTCGGGAGTGTGGGGAACACGCTCACATAAACGGATTTAAGTTGCGGTCTTTTAGAAATAAGTTATAATGCAAAAAGAAAAAGAAAAAAATATGAAATTGACAAATTATAAATTGTTTGTGATGGTATTGTTGTGAATTGAATACAAGGACACGTGCAAAAACATGAAGTTGAATAATTTATTAATTGTCAATGATTGAATTGCTGTACATCAATTCAGCGTACTTTTTCAGTTTTAACAATAATGTTACGTCCCCGATCGGGGCAATCAAACCCCGAAGGTTTGGGGATGCTGCAAATTAGGCTGTTGGTGTTTGAATGCAGAAAACGAGTATTGCATTATTCATTTTTATCCTAAATGGTTCTTATTCGGAAATAACTACCCCTTTCCCTCTTAGTGCATGGTTGAAGAGTCTATCCAAGTCGAAATGCTCGAGGGGGGGGATGAATTGAGTATTTAAAAACTTATGCCCACTTTTTATTTTATATCTAAATAATTAATAACTTAAAGTTTATTGATTAAACTTTTACTAATTAACTAAACGATTTATAAAGTAATGAAATGAACGATAAAGAAAATTGCAAGGACACACGATATTTGAAGTGGTTCAACTTCACACGTTGAAGCCTACGTCTACTATTCTCGATTAATAATTTTAGCACTTTACTCCGGATTACAAAATTATCAACCCACTCGTATAACTAACTCTAGCTATAACTCAATTTGAATATCAAAAGATATTCGGTTTTGACTATCTTAAGTTACTAAGAAAGCACTTGATTGTTCTTCTAGGTGTTCACACAATTGAACGAGTAGAAACAATATGAAGTACTATTATCTTATAACGTAACCTTAAGAATTAATACGCAAATTAAAGAGCACAACTTTTCGTAAAATATTTTCAAATGCAAAACAAATAAAATACTCGATTAGAATTTAAACTCAATTTGTTTGCAAGGAATTTTTATATTTCGAAAAGCTTATTTGGATCAATGAACATCATGCGTATATATATTAGAAGAGAGAAACTAGGGTATTGGTCGAAACCCTAAGTGTGCTGTGAGACATGGTAGTTTGTCTCATAAGAAACAAATCTTATCTCTTCTTAACTTAATCTACCAAATATTTTGATTAAGTAAATAAAGTAAATCTAATATAATTGATAAGATATGAAAATATCTTATAGCAATATATTATGGATTTGGCCTAATAATATTTACATGTATAGGGAGTTAACTCGGCATCCACACGGCTCATAAGCCCATCTTGCCGAAACCCTAGGTAAAAAGATCAAGGAGTATATCAGGGTTAGGTTTAGATAATTTAGCAAACCATAGGTAGCATGACGACTTATTAGTCGTTTTACTAACCAATAGGATAACGTAAATTATTCATTCTAAGCAAACCGTATTTCATCTCTATCATATACACACATGATTTCGAAACATATTTGAAGAATTTTATCTTTTAAAAATTGATTTTAAAATTATTAAAATCGTGCCTTTAAAAATGCAACCTAAAGTTATAGTAGAAATGGCTATAACCTTAAGTTTGGTAAGTAAAGTTATAGGTGAAATAGCTATAACTTTACCTTCCCAACATTACTTCTTAAGATATCATTATTAGTCGATGTCCTATACTAGCTAATATTCCTTGAGATCTTCAGTGGTAGGATCATCTCTTTATCTTGATCATAAGCTCTTCATCTTGAGCTTGTTATAGACTTGATCGAGCCTTTTGCTTGAGTGATCATCACACTTGAAATTTGTTACAGTTTACTATGATGATTTAAGAATCTTCAATGTTATAGCTCAAGCCGCTATAACATTACTTGAACGATGCTTCACAAATCTTCAATGTTATAGCCAAGGTTGCTAAAATATTACTTGCTTAAATTGTAAACTTTAATCAATCTATTAAAGACTAAACGACCGATTACGAGCAAGAGTATATATAATATAAAATACACATTTGTCATTATCAAAACTAATCACATATCTATATGGTCCAACAAATTCCCCCTTTTTGATGATGACAAGTCTCTTACGATTTGTGACTAAGTGTAAGTTCCCCCTTAACATAATACTATAAAAGTCATAGTCAGTTGAACGTAAGAACAATCCATTTATATACAAAGTATAGCATCTAAGGACCTTAAGAGATTAAAGGTTCTGACAAGGAGCAAGCTTAGGCAAATACGAAATCATGTTCATTTCTCCCCCTTCTTGACATCATCGAAAAGACGAGAACAAACATAAAACGACTAGAATGATATCAACCGAGGCAAGAAATATATAATAATCAAAGCATATATTATAGCATAAGAACGACTTCAACATAAGCAAGCCCTAAATATAAAGTGTGTAATACAAACCAAGTTGAGTAGAGATTTTGTAGGAGAGAATGAAAATAGTCACTCACCTAAGTACGACCTACAAAAGCATGCATGCAATCTAACATGATAGATATCTCTAGCAACCGTACATATACACTCCAACCAAGCGAGGTCCAAAACACATGCTGAGGACTTACATATGAATGTGAGATGAGGTAATTGGGTAAGAAGGGGTAAAATAATTTCGATATGTGGAGGTAAAAGCCAAGTTAGCACCGATCACAATCAAAAGTAGCCATATTCCACTTTCCAACCCAACATGAAAGATGATGCACCATGCCAAGCATGGCACAAACTCACTCACATCAACAAGTACTTCTCCTCAAGTAATATGGAAATGATAAGAATAGGAGTAATAACAGATTTTTGCTTTTTCATCTTTTATAGTATCACTTTTCTCCTTTTTTTGTATATTTTTTTTCATTTTTTTAATCCATCTTTTTCTTCCTTCCTCCAATTTCCATCACAACACCAACAAAATTGACCACAACAAGACTTCCAAACTTACCAACAAGACTAGCTTGACAAGGGTAGGCCATATGGAATGTAGTTGAATAAATGGGTCAAGACGAGGCAAATTTGGCTAATGTTAGGTTAGTGGGTAAAACGTAAAGGAAGGTTCGCCTCTCCATATGTGTCACCACCATAAACAGAGTATATACAGGCAATAAGAGACAAATTTCATGCCTATGCAATTTGATGTTACATGCCATGTAAGGAGTATTACTCACATCCTAAATGAAACCAATCATGAATATCATTGGTTTATGAAGCTCTAAACCTTAGAATGTATATGTGAATAACGAGAAATATGGTTTGTATACAACACAAAATATAACATACTAGCAAACGGAATATTCTCATAAGATAATAAAATACTATATAAGAATGTACTTGCAACGAAAAATACGGACATAGACATACAATTTCGTCTTAACTAGTCAGTCATACGGTTTGGAAATAAAATATTTGTGACAAGTTTAGCTGCCACCAGTTAAACCAATTTCCAACCGTAAAATCTCAAAACGTTCTCTAGCTAACGCTTTGGTGAAAATGTCAGCCCATTGTTTTTCTGTACTACAAAATTTCAGTCTTATGTTGCCCTTATCTATATGGTCACGTAGAAAATGGCGTCTAATGTCTATATGCTTAGTATGCAAGTGCTGCGCAGGGTTCTTAGATATAATTATTGCACTTGTATTATCACATAAAATGGGAATACACCCAACGTTAACACCGTAATCACATAACTGTTGCTTAAGCCATAAAAGTTGAGAACATACCAACCCAGCGATAATATACTCGGCTTCAACTGTAGATAACGCAACGAAATTTTGCTTCTTTGACCTCCATGTAATAATGCAAGGTCCAACAAACGTAGCTATGCCGGAAGTACTTTTTCTATCAAGTGAACAACCTGCATAGTCTGCATCTGAATACCCTATGATATCGAAATTACACTCAAGAGGATACCACAGATATAATTTCGATGTACCAATTAAATACTTCAAAATTCTCTTAAGACCCCGTTTGGATACTTGAATTTCATTTTAAATGACCAATCTCAAATTATAAATGTGAAATCATGAATCTCAAATTCAAATTCTTTGTTTGGGAAACAAGGGATTTGAAATTTAGAATTTGAAATCCAATTTTTATGTTTGGCAATACAAAGAATTTGAGAATCCAAATTTGATCCAAACTCAATAGTTAACTCATATTGCAAGGTTTTTTAGGCTAAAATTTTCCGCAATACAAAATAGAATGCTCAAATTCGGTTTACAGTTTCAACTAGAATGCTCAAATTGTCCAACTATGATCAAATTCGGTTTACAGTTTCAACTAGAATGCTCGATTACGCTCATCAAGACAAAGCAAAATCCAATCTAATTTTTGATCACTCGGAAGGTCTTTGAGAACTTGAAATTTCACCGGCGCCTCCACGAACATATTTACGGCTTGTAGAATCTGAGGACGTAGGATGCCAAAAACTTTGGAAACCTCATCAAATACCTCTTTTCCTCCCAAAGTTGGAGTTGCTTTTAGTCTAGCTTCAACATAACTTTGGAGTGTGTTAGCAACTTGAGTAACCGCATCAGCTAGACTATCACTTTTTCGCTTCTTTTTGGAGCTTGTTGAAGTAGTATCGATGCTAGAAGTCGAACCATCACATGATTCCTCATCCATCATAGTAGCACCCTCTTCATAGTGCTCCCCTCCATCACCAACAGCTCTATCGGATCCGAGTAATATCGATATATCATCCCAATGCTCGATATATTTATTGGCATAAGATGAAGCAGGTGGGTTGGCCTACAATGAGTATGCAAAAAAAAGACACATACATACATGTTAGTCTGATAAACAAGGTCTCAACTCAAAACTAGCTATGCCACATACATACATGTTAGTCTGATAAACAATGAGTATGCAGAAAAAAGACACATACATAAATGTAAATCTGTAACTATATGATACAGTTACTGTCAGTAATGCAATGGTGCATCTCATCATATTAGCTCAAATATGTTACACAACTTCAGCATTAACTCTAACAAAGCACTCTGTCAGTTCTTAGACAATTTCGTAATGGTGATATATATGAGAGGGTTTTCGGACGTGACTTACGACAGTGAAACCCAGTTCAAAGGAAATTGCTAACAAGTTTTTGCAGATGATTAATGCAAATATTACTATGCTTATCAGAATCTCCACCTTTCCTCTATATAACTATGCTGGACACGAGTTCCTATCTATACTTAAGCAGATAACCAGAACAAAAAAATAGAATAGAAGGCAGACGGATGCAAAAGAAATATCCCAGTACAGAATGCAAAAGAAATATCCCAGTACAGTCGAAAAGGAATATGCCAGTACAATCTTTGATCATAATTAAGCAGATAACCAGAACAAAAAAATAGAATATAAGGCAGACGGATTACCTTGATATATGTATCCCATTCATCCTGATCGTCACGTGATACTAACACCATCTTTCTCTCCTCATCCCACTTGAATTTAGTTTTGGTTCTTATCTCCATGATAGTTCCATAGTGCCTTCTCCAAATCCTGACACGATTCCTCACATTTTCAGTAGTAACGGATACTTTTAGCTTGCTTCTTACGTCATCTACCACCGCTTGGTAGGCTTGAGGCTTCCAATCTCCATCTCCCTTGTTTCCTTGACTTACTTGATTATACAACACTGAAATTAAAAGAGCATCCATTTGGCTATTCCAAGAAATGTATCCCCTCTTCTTTGGTTGTGTAGGAACCAAAACTTTCTTTCTTTTTTCAGCCATCACCTATAAAAAGATAGGTCAGAATCTACAACATTAAACAAAGCGATTTAAACAAATACTGATGAGTGCAAATTAAACCATTTTACCCACCAAACTGCTGGATGCAAGCTCAAGCACTTGCAATCCAGAACAGTTACCAATCTCAGAGTAGTATTAGTAATGCAAACAGAACTTAAATTCAGATACTTCAGACTAACCAAACTACTAAACCCTTCAGATACTTTAGAAAAGAAAACAGAGAGCATAAATTTAAAGAGCTAGAGAGCATAAATGAAGAGTTTTTAATGACTACTTACCACCATTATTTTCCTCTTTTTTAAGGAGCTAGAGGATAGTCAGATACCCCTCCTAACTCTATAATCGTTCCACATTTTTGCTGCAAGATCGTCTCTAAACTTATTCCACTCTTCTGTTTGTCTAACACTCACTACATAATCTTCTCCGCCATCCTCTTCTTGTACCACTACATTTTGTAAATCTTGTTCTACCTCATTCATTAGAGCCGTTTCATCCATTTTTTCAAATCTTAAGAAGTTGTGTAGAATGACACAAGCATTTATGATTCTGACTTGGGTTTTTTTTACCATAAAAGCTACTGGTCCTCATAATAGCCCAACACTTTTTCATGCAACCAAATGCTCGTTCAATTGTGTTACGAGCTGACGAATGGCGCAAGTTAAAAAGCTCCTTGGAATTTGTTGGGGTGTTCCCTCGCCATAAATTTAAGTGGTATCTTGTACCTTTATATGGTGCTAAGAAACCTTCACCATTGGTATACCCTAAGTCCACAAGAAAATACTTATCCTTTGGTACTTTAAGATTATAAGCATGCCTTTGAAGAGCGTCGCGGAGGACACGTTGATCAGAAGCGGACCCTTCCCACCCAGGTAGAACATATGTAAAACATAGATCTGGATCACAAGCTGCTAAAACATTTGTGCTAATATGACCATTTCTATCCCGATACCTACCTCGATCCTCTAAAGGGACAGTCATATCTATATGAGTGCCGTCAAGGGCGCCAACCACACCCTCAAACCATTTAAATTTTGGATCATTGACAAAACTAGTGGTAGTATCAACTTCCTTCACGTAGTATTTTCCTATTTTTAAAACAAATGCTCGAGCACCGTGTGAAATTGGCGACTCACGGTTTCTCCTGATCGTGCAAAAAGAGCTTGAATAGTTCGATTTTTCAAATTGTGAGCAAGGGTGTGGAGAAAAAATGCGACAACTTCTTCATTAGTCACGTTTATAGAGGTAACTAACCCACCCTTTGATCTCAGAATCCTACATAATTTCTCAAAACAACGCCTATCGAAACGCAATTGCTCTTGACATTTTCTATTGTTTCTTAATGTATCTAACCACATTGCTCTTTTTTGTGAACGTTCCTGTTCGTTCCAAGCCAAATCCCTAACCTTATACTTTTTGTAATTCAATGCCCCTACTATAACGACAACACAACCCACAACTAGCGTGAAAAGCTCCATATCACCATCTTCTTCTTCTTCTATTCTGACACGTTTCAATGATTCTCGTTCATTATTACCCGCCATGTTACTTAATACCCTCAAATCTGAAAAATTATAGTGAGTTTATAACATGTAAACAAAGACGCATAAATCTCAGTTTCACTCGGTTACTTGTCTACTTGAACCTACTGAGCTCTTTACAATAAACTCACAATCTGAGCACAAAAAGTATCGTTTTGATTTTCGCAACAGTGATTAAGCAGCTTCCCCAAATAATCTAATTTTACTTCAGTTTATAACCCATACCATATTAGTTCAGAATAATGCACAATAAAGTAAATTCTGATAAAAATTCTTTGAGAGTGGAGACTTGAGTCGCGTTTTGAACAATCGAGTTTGTCTCGATGCAGAGCTTAAGTAGTCAACAGTAAACCAAATTATTAAATTTTTATACATTTTCAAAGACCACAGAGTACACACACATAAACAAGGTAAATCATATATTACAGTTTACAGTTCACAGTTCACACACATAAGCAAGGTAAATCATAGAGACGAGACGAACACAACTGACTATGAAGAACAAGCAAGTACTGGCAGTATATAAAAACAGCTGGTAATCCCTAAATTACTGTACTGCAGTATATAAAAACAGCTGGTAATCCCTAAATTACGATTGACGCGCTGCTTGCTTATCGCCTTACCTTACCAAACAATCCCGGCGAGCTTTTCTTTGTTGTCGAAAGATTATACCATATTGGCGAAACTAATTCAAACTCCATTTCTCCATCATAAAAACATAAAATGAACGAAACAACATAAAGAGGCATGGTTTCTAAGTCCATTTCTCCATTATATCAACACACAAATTGAATATCAACCATTCAATCAACTAATCAAACTATAAACTTCAATACACAAAAAAAATCGAATATCAGCTATTCAATGAACAAATGAAACGATAAATTTCAACACACAAATCATAATTTAGCAGAGTAATTAGAAACTTAAACCTAGAAAAATCGAAAGAGGCATAAACATACTTGAATTTCTCTGATGGATGTCGATGAGAAGAAAAACGATGATTATAACCCAGGAAAAATCGCAGGCTAAACTTTGTCGATGAAATCGCAGGCACGAACCCTAGAAATTGGGGATGAACTTTGTCGATGAAATCGATGTTGATGAATCGCGATGATGGAGATCTGAACTGTGGGCTGGAGTTGTAATTTGGAATACGGGGGGTAAGGGTGTGGATTTGAAATGGGCTAATTTATTAATGTTTAGAATTTGATAGGATTTCTATCAAATCCAAATACAAATGTTGCTATGAGCCCAAACATTGTATTTGGGCCAAATCCGTATTTCCAAATGAAATGGCCTTTGCCAAAGAGGCCACAACTGCAATCATATGCGATTCTTTAGGGCACGATTGAAATCGAGCACATACGCATACACTAAACATTATATCAGGACGATTTGCAGTTAAATAAAGAAGTGAGCTAATCATACCTCGATAAGTTTTCTCATCGACAGACTTACCGTCTTCATCCTTAGTCAACTTCTTGTCTGTAATCATAGGAGTTGGCTTAGAATGAGAATTTTCCATACCAAATTTCTTGATCCCTCTTTGATGTATTTCTGTTGGTGTATCATTATTCCTTCACTAGTTTGTTGAATTTGAAGCCCAAGGAAGAACTTGAGTTCTCCCATCATGCTCATCTCGAATTCAGAGGTCATCAATTCTGAAAAGTACTTACACAAACGATTATTAGTTTAACCAAAAATAATATCGTCAACATAAATTTGTATAACTAATAAATCGGAATTTTCGGATTTCAAGAATAGGGTTTTGTCGACAGATCCTCTTTTAAAACCACTTTCAAGAAGATATTTTGACAATCTGTCGTACCAAGACCTAGGAGCTTATTTCAAACCATACAAGGCTTTATCTAATTTGAAAATATGGTTTTGAAACTTGCTATCGAGAAATCCTGGAGGTTGCTCAACAAAAACCTCTTCATTCAAATAACCGTTAAGAAATGCTATCTTAACGTCCATTTGAAATAATTTAATTCCTTTGTGAGCTTCAAAAGCTATTAATAGCCTAATAGCCTCAAGTCTGGCCACGGGAGCGAAGGTCTCATCATAGTCAATTCCTTCTTGTTGATTATACCCTTGTACAACCAATCTAGCTTTATTTCGTACAATAACTCCCGTATCGTCCAACTTGTTTCTAAAAACCCATCTTGTACCAATAACAGTTTGGTCTTTAGGTCTCGGAACCAAATGCCAAACTTTGTTCCGTTCGAACTGTTGAAGCTCTTCTTGCATGGCCACGATCCAATCTGGTTCTGCAAGTGCTTCTTCGATATTTGTTGGTTCAATGGTGGAGAGGAAGGAGTAAAATGAGCAAAAGTTGTTAAGCTTTCTATGAGTTCAAACTCCTTCATTTAAACTACCTAGGATAGTTTCCATTGGATGAGAATCCTTATATCTCCATTTATTAGAGACAGGAGGCACATCGTCATCTGAACTTGGCTCGCCTTCTTCGAATGATTGAGGTCCAAGCCTCGTTCCCCCTGAATCCAATCCCGAGGTTATAACAGAATCAAGTATAACTCTAGATCTTGTTCTTTGATTTGGATTTGATGTTATAGCATCATCAGTTATAACTTCAGTTTCCAATTGCTTGGATTGAGAAGAGGTTATAGTATCATCAACTATAGTCTCAGTTCTCTTTCCTTTATCATTCGAAGGGCTTCCTTGTTCATCATTTGTGCCCTCAATTTCTTTATCTTCCTCATCCAATTCTGGAAGATCATCCCTAGATAGTCGAAAATCAGGTTCGTTCATATCCTCTTCTTCATCCTGTTCAGCTTTGTCAAACATGTTATTCTCATCAAACACAACATGAACACTTTCTTCTATGCATATGGTTCTCTTATTAAAAACCTTATATGCTTTACTATGATTAGAGTAACCCACAAATACAGCCTCGTCACTTCTAGGATCGAATTTTCTTAGTCTATTTTTACCATTATTGTGGACAAAACACTTACTCCCGAAGCGACGTAGAAGTGATATGTTGGGTTTATGTCCTCTAAGAAGCTCGTAAGGAGTCTTCTTAAGAATTGGTCTAATCAAAGTACGATTATGTACATAGCATGCAGTAATAATAGCTTCAGCCCAAAAATTAAGAGGTAGACCACTACATAACAATATAGTGCGTGCCATGTCCTCCAATGTTCTATCATACACTCAACAACACCGTTTTGTTGTGGGGTTCGTGGTGCTGAGAAGTTATGCCCAACACCATTCTCCCTACAATATTCTATAAAGGCATGGTTATCAAATTCGGTGCCATGATCCGTACGAATAGAAACTAATTTTGATTTATACTTATTTTAGGCAAGCTTCATTAGAACGGCAAACTCTTCAAAAGTTTCATCTTTTAAATTGAGAAAGATTGGCCAAACATATCTAGAGTAATCATCAACTAGAACGAAGACATACCTGGATCCGCCTCTACTTCTTACCTTCATTGGGCCACATAGATCCATATGCACGAGTTCTAGTGGTTCATTGGTGCTTACCACTCTCTTAGGTTTGAACGATGATCTCACATGTTTGCAACGAGCACACGAGTCACAGAAAGTTTCTTGATCAAATTTGATTGAGGGAAGTCCTTCAACCAAATCCTATCTCTTTAATTTACTCAAAATTGTTGAACTAATGTGAGCAAATATTTTGTGCCAAAGACAAGGATCATCCGCTGTAACCTTCATGCATGTAAAAGAGTTAGTAGGAATATTATTTAAATCAATCATATAAACATTCCTTTTACGTTGTCCTTCAAGCACAACACTACTTGTTCCTTCTATTATTATCCGACAAGAATCTGAATGAAAAACAATTTTATTTCCCTTGTCACATAATTGCGAGATACTCAGTAAATTGTGCTTGAGACCACTAATAAGATAAATATCACTAATAGCATGAGAAGAGAATATGCCAACTTTACCAATACAAATAACCTTACCCTTCTTATTGTCACCAAATGTAACTTTACCTCCGTCGAAGGGTTCAAGTGAAAGAAATAAATTAATATCTCCAGCCATGTGCCTTGAACATCCACTATCAAGGTACCATAGATTATTTTCTTTTATCACAACCTGAAAAATAACTAGATAAAGTTTTTAGGTACCCAAGCTAAGTTGGGTCCTTTGACGTTAGTCACTCTAAAAATTAAATATTTTCTAACCCAAACTTGTCTAATAATATTTCGTTTTGGAAACGAATAGGCTTGTCTGGGAACCGTCTTTGGTTGTGTTTTGGGTTCTTCTTGACGTGGTCTTTTAGGTTGTTTTGGGGAAGCCTTAGTTTTGAAAGACTCTTTAGGCTTAGGTGATTGTTTTGATTCGGTAGCCTTCTTAAAGTCAAAGCTCATATCATAGAACCAACGATGATTATTGTTACGTCCTTCACTCGTACTAGGTTTAGATGGGGGGAAGTCATTATCCTCTAAAACAGTGCCAGTTTCTTTAACAAAGTTGATTCCCTTTCTTAAATCTTGAACGTATTTGACACAGTTTTCTTGGATATGACCCGTATGACCACAGTAATTGCAAATCAAATATTCTGGTAGATTGACATATTTTCTCTTCCTGAAATCTCGTTCGGAAGGAGTTGATTTGTATTTAGGGTGGTATCTACGACCATAGCACTCATATCCTAATCCCATTTTCATATTATTATCTGATTGCTCAGTTAGGAAGTTCAGGACATGTGTGCTACCTTTCCACTTTTCGTGGACCTTTCTAGCATGTAAGAGTAAGTCTCTTAAAGACTGGATCTCTTTATTGCATTTGGAATGGCCTGACTCAACAACCTTGGGAGGATGAGTCTCTTCATAATTGTCACGAAAGTTTTGGAATCTCTCGTCAAGAACTCGTACCATTTCAATATGCATTCTTTTTGTATTTAATAGTACGGTTTTAGATTCCTTAAATTGCTGAGTTAGAGAGTCAATTTCCTTCTTTTGATCTGAGATCACAGCTTCTATAGCTGTAGCCTTTGACTCAAGAAGCTCCTTGACTTTCCTCAATGCAAAGGTTATAGCTTTACTAGCTGTAACCTTGGCTTGAAGATGCTTAATGTTGAGTTTTAGATCTGAGGTTATAGCTTCATTAGCTATAACTTTAAACTCAAGAACCTTTTTCTCAGCATCTGTCACATCTGAAGTTGTAGCCATATTGGCTGTAACTTTAGATTTGAGTTTCTTGGCCTTGGCTTTAAGGAGATGATTCTCTTCAGCAATATCGAGAATTTGTTCTTTTAAATCTTTCAACTCCAGATCTTGTTCATGATATTTATCAAGAGATTGCTCAAAGTACTCGATTAAAGCATTCTTAGATAATTTCTTAACGCTTTTCTTGAGTTCAAGATAGCTTACCTCTTCTTCTTCTTCTTCTGAATCTCCTAGGTAGCAGTAATAGGAGTCCACGCTATCTTTACCATCTTCTGAAAATAGGTCAAGACTTACGTTGCTTAGGCATAGGTTAGCAGCTTCTTCTTCTTCTTCTTCAGATCCTTCGTTGTCCTCCGTGTCAAGATCTCCCCAACACGATGCCATCATTACTTACTTGAACTCTTTCTTAGTCTTCTCACGCTTTGCATTGTCTTTAATTTTCTCCCATGTTTGACAATCCTTAATCATATGACTAGATTCTCCGCACTTGAAGCATCCTCTATTAGCAAACGTATTCTTAGACTCAGAAGTTTTCTTATTATAGGACTTGTTGTTATTAAACGATTTTGCTTGCTTATTTCTAAAATTCTTTTATTGAATCGTTTAGCAAACAAAACCGTTTCGTCCTCTATTTCAGCATCAACATCTTCTTTAGCAGAAGCTTGTAGAGCCATGCTCTTACTATTACTGGACTTGGCCTCATCGTCATCCAGGACGAGTTTATGAGCCATAAGAGCTCCAATTAGTTCTGCATAAGGTAGAGAGGTGAGATCTCTAACTTCCTCTATAACCGTGACCTTGGGATGCCATTTCTTGGTCAAACTCCTAAGTACTTTCCTAGCAATATCCTCGGAGTTAAAAGTTCTACCAAGATTTTTCAGCTCATTAATGATAGTAGAAAATCGTGCTGACATGCTATCGAGTGATTCATTCTTTTCCATTTTAAAAAGTTCGTATTTTTGAATCAGCAAGTCAATACAATATTTTATAACAGCCGACGTTCCTTTATAGGTCAATTCAACACCATCCCATATTTCCTTGGACAGAAAAACGATCAAATTCAGTCTATGTCATGCCGTTTTGCAACAGGCTTATCGCTTTCGAGTTTTTCTCAGCCTTCTTGTAATCAACCTCAATATAGTCTTCTTCCTTCTTCTCATAGGTAGTGCCTTCAGTAGATCCAACGACCAAAATTTTATTTGGTCCGTTTTGAACGATCTTCCAGCACTCCCAATCATGTCCTTTTATGTAGTGTGTCATCATGTTTTTTCATAGTCCATAATTCTTCCCATCAAAGATAGGACACTTAAGATACTTGAAATCCATTTCACACGTGTAAGGCAGCGGAATTAAAATAAAATAAAAAGATAAAGAGATAGACGGATCAGCCTCTTTGCGGTTAGGCAATCAAGAGCACGAGGCTCTGATACCAATTGGAGAGTCTATCCAAGTTGAAATGCTCAGGGGGGGGGGGGGGGGAGGGATGAATTGAGTATTTAAAAACTTATGCCCACTTTTTATTTTATATCTAAATAATTAATTACTTAAAGTTTATTGATTAAACTTTAACTAATTAACTAAACGATTTATAAATTAATGAAATGAACGATAAAGAAAATTGCAAGGACACACGATATTTGAAGTGGTTCAGCTTCACACGTTGAAGCCTACGTCTACTATTCTCGATTAATAATTTTAGCACCTTACTCCGGATTACAAAATTATCAACCCACTCGTATAACTAACTCTAGCTATAACTCAATTTGAATATCACTAGATATTCGGTTTTGACTATCTTAAGTTACTAAGAAAGCACTTGATTGTTCTTCTAGGTGTTCACACAATTGAACGAGTAGAAACAATATGAAGTACTATTATCTTATAACGTAACCTTAAGAATTAATACGCAAATTAAAGAGCACGACTTTTCGTAAAATATTTTCAAATGCAAAAAAAATAAAATACTCGATTAGAATTTAAACTCAATTTGTTTGCAAGGAATTTTTATATTTCGAAAAGCTTATTTGGATCAATGAACATCATGCGTATATATATTAGAAGAGAGAAACTAGGGTATTGGTCGAAACCCTAAGTGTGCCGTGAGACATGGTAGTTTGTCTCATAAGAAACAAATCTTATCTCTTCTTAACTTAATCTACTAAATATTTTGATTAAGTAAATAAAGTAAATCTAATATAATTGATAAGATATGAAAATATCTTATAGCAATATATTATGGATAATATTTACATGCATAGGGAGTTAACTCGGCATCTACACGGCTCATAAGCCCATCTTAGCCGAAACTCTAGGTAAAAAGATCAAGGAGTAGATTAGGGTTAGGTTTAGATAATTTAGCAAACCATAGGTAGCATGACGACTCATAAGTCGTTTTACTAACCAATAGGATAACGTAAATTATTCATTCTAAGCAAACCGTATTTCATCTCTATCATATACACACATGATTTCGAAACATATTTGAAGAATTTTATCTTTTGAAAATTGATTTTAAAATTATTAAAATCGTGCCTTTAAAAATGCAACCTAAAGTTATAGTAGAAATGACTATAACCTTAAGTTTGGTAAGTAAAGTTATAGGTGAAATAGTTATAACTTTACCTTCCCAATATTACTTCTTAAGATATCGTTATTAGACGATGTCCTATACTAGCTAATCTTCCCGGAGATCTTCAGTGGTAGGATCATCTCTTTATCTTGATCATAAGCTCTTCATCTTGAGCTTCTTATAGACTTGATCGAGCCTTTTGCTTGAGTGATCATCATACTTGAAACTTGTTACAGTTACTATGATGCTTTAAGAATCTTCAATGTTATAGCTCAAGCCGCTATAACATTACTTGAACGATGCTTCACAAATCTTCAATGTTATAGCCAAGGTTGCTATAACATTACTTGCTTAAATTGTAAACTTTAATCAATATATTAAAGACTAAACGAACGATTACGAGCAAGAGTATATATAATATAAAGTACACATTTGTCATTATCAAAACTAATCATATATCTATATGGTCCAATGGTATATATATATATATATATATATATATATATATATATATATATATATATATATATATATATATATATATATATATATATATATATATATATATATAAGATATGCATGAGAAAAAAGGTAGAGCAATACAAACACAATTATTTTCAGATTTTGGTGTTAACAAATAAAATAAAAACTTCATTCATATTCTCTTATTTCTTTGCCTAGAACAAGAGGGAAATCGGTGCATTATCCTGCGAGAGATTTCTTGTAACCCGAAGGCAATATAGGGTAGAAATACTCTACAAGGAAAATGATATACTATGTGATTATCGAGTTTTCCAAGTTCGATTTGGCAAACACCCTATTTCTCAAATAAATCTAAGGATGGTTGAAGGAGGTCAATTATAAATATGGTTTTTAGATAACTTGCATAATAACATCATTAACATGTTTTGATAAGTGAAAGGATGGTTAACCTAAAAAGGCCATGACTGAATGCATACATATACTAGAGACTTTTGCTAAAATCAGTCAAATGCTTGGACATATATTTTTAAAAAAATAGTAGAATATATATCGACTTAACATAAAATATATAAAGCACTTATAACTCTTGTGATTTAACTTTATCCTCGATCAGAAAATGTGAGAGATATTAGACTAAGACAATTTTGTGAATAATATAGTTAGGTTTAGGGTATCGGAAAGGATTTTGGGGATATCTTTTAAGAGGGGGTTATGAATAGAGCAAAATATCTTACAGAAACACTAAAAATTGGGAGAGACGGTTTTTCAATAAGTTATTGAGAGACCAGTCTTCCGTACCCTTTTATTTGTATTTCGTGATCCTTTTGTTGTTGATCGTGACATAGTAATTTCGTACCTATTTTCATAATAATTGTACTCATTTTATCTATAATAATGATATGTACCTATTTTATTACCTTTCATACCATTTTTTCTAAAAACGGTAAAATAATATTTCAATAAGCTTATTGAGAGACCGTCTCTCAGAAGACCTATTCAAAACAGAAATTATAAGAAACAAGATTATAAAATGTGACGAGAGCTGAATTTACTATCTGAATCATGTCTTGCAATGTTGAAACATATTCACCTGTAATTTATACAACCACCTAAGATTCCAAACTTGACATGTGATCTCCAATGGATTACATATGCGCCTTATAAATGTCATGATTACGTATATGCATAAGTCACTTAACCATGATACATACGTTGCATGAGATGAAAGATTTGTTAATATATCTTCAAGGAATCCCGGGATTTAGGTTTTGTGTTATCCAAGAAAGAAATGTGCTACTCTAATTGGGTTTCTGGACTCGAGATATTTATTAAAATCTACAAAAGACAAAATCTGAGACATGTGGTGGTAACGTATATCCTGGAAGTCAACAAAGCAAGCAAACATAACTATGGGTATTCATTGGTCCAAGGCCAGATCGGATCGAAGAAACTTTGTGGACTGAAGACCAAACAAGGGTAAATTGTTGGACCGTGGACCAAATCATATTTAAATTGGTCTGATCCGGTCTGGACCAAAAATGTGTAGGTTGAATCAGTACTGGACCATATGGATTAAATAATTTATTGCTTATTACTTTATTATTTCACTGATAAATTAATTTATATTTAGGAGTTAGTTTGTTAGAGAAGTCGAATTAGTCAAAATAATACATAACAATTAACATTAGGGTATCATATTAGGACAAATATTTGTTAGTTTTAAAGATTTTTTTGACATATGTTTTGTCCATGGTCTCGTCTGCGCCCTATTCTATTTGGTCCAAGACTGACCAAAGTCCAAACTAACCTAAATAGGTGGATCGTGGACACGACCGAATAAAGTATGGTCTAGACAAAACCATATTGCAAAGTCCAGTCTGATTTTTCAATCTGAGCCATTAAATTAAGGATTTTTTTGTGAAACACAACCTTTTAAAAAAACTCTTTGCGAAACACTACCTTTAAAAACAAAATTTGTAAAGCACAACCTTTAAAAACCAAAAATTTGCGAAACACTACTTTTTCGCCGAATTCCGTCAGCTTAATTCATTTCCGGTGTCATAATAGCTCGCACGTGCCATGTTTGTTTGACTTTTTATATTTTTTTTTGTTTTCTCCCCGATTAATCCCCCTCAGCAAAAGCCCCTTCCCTCTTTATCTCACTGTCATCCACGTCACCACTTTCTTGCCTCAATTTTTCTAAATAGCCCCTCTTTTTTTTTTCACAATGTTCAGTGAGAGTTCAGAATCTTCGTCCACACTGCTTCTCAAATGTCGTTGTGGCATCCCTGCCGTCTTAAAACTTTCATGATGGAAAAAAATCAAGGAAGAAAGTTTCTAACATGTAAAAATTTGGGATTGTTTAGGTGATTTCAGATCTAAAATTAAGTGAAATAAAATGGAAGGAATAGTTTGGACATCACACATTCACACGTGATAGAGTAATTGATTTTTTTGGTGCACTTATAGGCTTATAGCGTAATTAATGGCGAGTCATCACCGGATTTTTATTAATTTGGTCAAACTCCGGCCTAAAAGTAGTGTTTTGCAACTTTTTTATTTTTAAAGGTTGTGTTTTACAATTTTTTTTAAAGGTAGTGTTTCGCAAAGAGTTTTTTTTAAAGGTTGTGTTTCACAAAAAATCCTTAAATTAACACCCATAAACGTAACATCATAGAATAATGCAAAATTAGTTATTTTATACGAAGCTGCTAGAGAATATGTATAGTTGTGGTATATGATACAATACAATGATATATAGTGCGATATCATAATATATAAGGATAAACAAATCAATCTATATACGAAATCATGTGATCAATGTTATAGTGCATGTGATAACATTAATTAACAAAACATGGAATAAGTTCAATGTTATAGTAAGAACAACTATAACACCAGAGATAAAAGTCGTGTTATAATCAAATCAACTGTAGATAATCGTATTTGTCGATATTGAAATTTGCAGAAAACCCGACAAACACGTGATGATGATAGGACGACATGTATTATCTAGTTGGCACCGTCGTTATTTGGAGCTCGTTTTACGACGTAAAATGGGCGTTGTCGATGAAATATTTTATTAATTTAAATGATATTTAAATTAGTTTTTTATTAAAAAAAATCATTTTGCTAATTTATTTTATTGAAAATAAAATAATCATTTATTTGAAAAATCAATTTGAAAGGTTAAGTCGTTTTATAAATCGTATTTGAAAAAAATCGATTTTTACGATGGTTTATACACAATGTTTGAGCTCGTTTTTTGTTCGATTTGGGCTCGAATTTCAAAGTATTTTCGACCCGACTTTTTCACCTCCACTTAACCCAACACTCGACCTCACAAAGACCAAGGACCCAACAACCCAGATAATCCCAAGCCCAAACCAGTCCCCATATTCACGTCCAAAATAACCTGCAAAGCAGCCCCCTTAACCCGTGTCAAACAAGAGCCCAAACCCGCTTCATTCCAACCCGATTTTTCACTCACCTTGACTCATTTTTGTATGCTCATTTGACACTCACCAATCCCTTATTAGGCCCCCGGTTCGAGCCCTAATATCAGCATAAGACATCAGCCCAAACGACACAAATAGGCCCCTGTTTTCGCGCCCAAACCGACCCAACCAAACACCTTCAAACCCGCAACCCTTTAGACACCTCATTTCTGCAACTCCCGCCAAACACCTAGTGATGATTGGGCCGCATGTTTAACATACAGAGCGATTTTATGACATTTCGTAAATTCGTTGACAAGTGATAGCTCAAATAGTCGTGTCAACCCCTTGATCGTCATTTACGTGCCGATACGGTCATTTTAACAGTAATTAGAGTACATTTGGAGTCCGGGTAAAAAACTGTCCTCATTTTCTAAAGCCGTCTTAAAATCGTGTAGAAATGTTCTAGAGTTTTTTTATTCCTAAAATATTATTTTTTTAGTGTTTAAATCTCGAAAATATCTTGCCTTGCGGAATAAGAAAGCATACATCTTCCCTAATTCTTAAATAAAGCGCGGAAAATCTCTCTTGCTGAGGAGGAAAGAACTCAGGAGAGAACGCAGTAGGCACTGCGTCTCTTGGAAAGGTCGCGGTCCATGCTGCGCCTCTTTCTGTGCTGGTTTTTTTGTCAATTTCCAAAATATTTCCGGATTTTTTCCAAATTCTATCTTTTTCTAAAATTCCCCTCGTGAATGGTATAAATAGAGGCCTGTTTCGTTCCAAACTTTGTCGTCTAAGCTAACCAAACAAAGCAATATTTATAATCTTAACTAACTACTCTTAGTAGAGTGGCAAGTAAAGGTCGGATCCCAAAGGACGAGTATTGAATTAAGTTATCGGTTGTAGAAAGATATGTCATAGGGTTTCACAAATTGGGTTGAGAATTGAGGTATCAAACTTAACAATGAAATGTAAAGAAATGAAAGTAAAACAAGCAAGTAAAGTAGGGGTTTGTAAATAAGAGATTAAAGCACTAGGGTGTCATGGGTTCATAGGGGATTCATGGTGGTGATCATACGAACATGTTTACATAGTTGCAAGCAAATTATTGTTGTAGTGGAATCGAGTTAGTTTATGTCTTACAATTCCTAGGAAGATTTGGGTCCTGGAGCCGAGTCGATCAAGACTGTACAACACCTACAAGTCGACTTAGTTTCTTCCTATTCACTTTTATGCATGGTCTAACAAGACTCGAGTTAGTTTATATCTTACAAGTCTTGTTGAATAGATAAGAGATGTATGCATGCAAGGTTTTCAATCAAGCAATTTATCAAGCATAACATGTGCATAAATTGACACTACAACACGCAAGCAATCTTATGAAAACATATTAGATTAAGTATGGATCTACCCCCATGTTTTAGTTCCCCTAATCCCCCATTAATCCTAGCTAGAAGACTACTCACTCATGATTATGGTGAACATGCTAATAAAGGTGTCAATCATATTAGCAAAGTTAAACATGATGAATGAGTAAGCAATAATTAATTAAGGGTAAAAGGAATTATACCAACTTAAGGATGATCCAAATAATAAGCAAAGAATAATAGAAGAACACTTGATGAATGATGAAGAGTTGTCAAGTCTTCAATAAACCCAAATAGTTTTCAAATTACCCAACTAAAACTAAGAACACTTGAATGATTAAAGATGAATTAAGCTTTGATTAATATTGAATTGAGTAAATACAACTTGATTAATAATGTCTAAACTTGATTAATGCTCAATTATAACTTGGTGATTAATCCCCTAACACAATGGTGTATTTATACTAAGTATTAAGGTAACTAAGGGCTTAAATGACGATTAAGTCCCTAAGAAGAAGATTAGTGCTTTGAAAGTCCCATAAGAAGCCGTTCGGATTGACATTGAAGCAAACTCGTGCTGCCCAGGGATCCGCTCGACCTGAAGGTGAGACGCCCAGATTGAAGCTTGAGATGCCCGACCTGGGCTCGGGACGCCCGGATCTTTGATCAGCTCTTCTTCTTCTTCTTTGACTGCCTAAGGATATGTGGGGATCGTTGGGAGGTCATAGGGGTCTTCATCATTGCCTATTCTACTTCATTTATTTACTTAGGTCATTAGTAATGGTCTCCTCTTTGATGCTTGGTCATTAGATGCACTCCATTTAACTCTACTTTGCTCCATAAATATAAGGCTAGCAATCCTCTCCTACCAGGCATATAAAACCTCAAAGAATATGCAAAGTAGGGAACTAAAGATAAGAAACGACCCTAATAAGTATTAGAAAGCATAGGAACAAGGCTAGTTCGGGGACTACATGTGCACAAATATGAGTCACATCAAATATTCCCAAACCGAACCTTTGCTCGTCCCGAGTAAAGAGGTGACTAAAATTATGACCCTTATTAATACCTAGCCGATGTGAGACAATTAGCGGGTCTCACTCCGCCCCTTCAACTCACAACAAGACACCTATGAGGTAAGATGCCTTCCTGCAAGGCAAGATGGGGCTTGCCAAAATTTTGATGCATCCTATAATTTAAGCACACAAAAACAAGTAAGGAATGCATCTACAAAAAGATTAGCCACTATCCTTATCTAAGTGGCGGAAATCATCTAAAGGGGAAGCAATCTAAGGGTACACATTGCATTGTAGATATTATTTCTCCAAGCTACAAAGTCTAAAAGGATACCAACAAATCACCTCCAAGTTGTGTCAAACTAGGGTACTTTTATCCTTAATTACTAAATGCTTTTGTCAAGAGTAGGTTCCCAATGGTGTTAGAAACACTGAAGGATCGCGGAATTCCCCCTCTTGCCTAGACAAGAGGAAGGGTTGTCCCCTCTCCCCCATGCAACAAAGAAAGGATCATCAATGGATAAAAGGGATTAATATGCTTTGAGTTTCACAATGGTAGTTTTCTTTTGTTTTGTTTCCCCCCCAATTTCTTGTGGCATTTGTCTTTTGAGAATATTTTTTTGCCATTTTTGATGTTTGGCAATTTCATACTTGGCAATTTCTTTGCATTCCTTTTGAACATTTTCAAAGTATCCCCATTTTGTAGTAAGGGTACTTTTAGTGAAGCATAGGAGGCTATTTTTTTTGCTCCTCTTTTCATTGATGCAATTTTTGCAAACTTTTTTTTTGTTTTCACTTTGGTACCTGAACTCAAATTGGAGATTTTTGTGCCCATTCCCTTTTGTATTGGCAAAACATGATGATAGAAATGAAAGAACGGTTGTATGGCATCAAGGGTTACCTTGGAATAAACGGTAGCCAAGGATTATCATACCACAAGGTACTCTTGACTAGGCCTTAGTCCATGGGTCAAAAGATACTAGTATGACACATCCTAGGGTGTCTTGAGCGTATTCTAGCAAACAAAGTCTCAAGGACAAAAATTATCTACAAGGGCCTATATACACTTGCCAAGCTTCTCAACTAGACATTTTCACAAAATTTTTCCTAAAATGCAACTACATGCCATGATGCAACTAGCATATATACAACCTAATGCAAATGCTACTATCACTAGTATGCCATATAATCTAAATGCAACTCCTAAAATCACATTTGTTTGTACCGCATAAAACAAAAAGAAGCCACATTGTCATTAACATATAAGAAGAAAAAGGAGATTTGGAAAGATCATACCATGCGGTCTTCATATTCCTCATGCCTCAAATGTGGCGTAGTCTGTCCAATGTGATAGGAGTGAACACAAACAACAAATATATACAATATATACATTTCTACACTACAAAGGGAAGAACATGTTTTTGGATTTTTAACATTTTTCAAATTTTTATCATTTTTGATTTTTTTTTCGAGTTAGATAGTGTTAGAATTCCCCATCCCCGCACTTAGAATGGACATTGTCCCCGATGGACAAAACAATAGGGAATTGTGCAAATGCAATAAAATGAATGATGCATGATTCTATACTAGATGCAAACTATATGTGAAATATTTACATGTGATAAATATATACAAGTGATGCAAACTAAGATAGACTATATGATGCATGTTTTCTATTGTTCGGAGAGCTAATTTGAATTAACTCTCATTCCTTATGAGTGAATTTTCCCAAACCGGACAAAACACTATTGCTAGTACAAAAAGAAAGGGAAGTTCATTCACAAGGCATGAAATGAAATGCATGAATGAAGATTGTCATTTTGGATTCTTGTAGTGGGAGCAAAAAGATAAACACCTCAATGTGACCGAGGTGGGAGTCCTTTCAGTGGTGCTAGAACTCCAAACTCAAAAATACCAAGAGTCCAAAGTGACTCTCTAAAAGAAACAAGTTAAATATTATACATGTCATGGAAACATGAGACAAAAACAAAGCAAAAACAGGGGTAGGAGATTCACAATAGAATAGATTAATACTAGCATAAGTGATCAACCCCACATTGTGGTGCCCTCCTTCAAGCTTTGTCAACCATCAATTGTCGCTCATTGCGACATCATCATCATCATCTACCTCCATTGAACCGGAGGTTTCACCATCATCTTCTTCACTTGAACTTTGCTCTTCTTCCTCAGCATCTTGGCAAGACCCACTACCTTCCCCGCTCTCATCATCAACTTCCTCCTCTCTCCTTGTTTCCCGATCATCCCTTTCTTCATCTTGAGAAGCATTAGGAAAGAACTTTCCTATCCACCCAATTTGGCAAAGAACTCGAAGGAATAAGGAGTTCTTGCCTAGCAAGATGGTAAAGGGGTGGATATTGGGCGTAGTAGGCATTCACCCGATCATTGTATGCTTCTTTATGCATATGTTGCATTAGTTGGGTCAAGTAGTCATTGCGCGCCATAGAATTACTTGATTTGAACTCGTGGTAGACAAAGGGATATGGTGGTGTAACAATGGAGGAGGATGGCTATTCAATTGGATTTCGTTGTTGTTTGATGATGGTCTCGACTTGCTCGGAAACGGGAATAAGGTAGTTGGTTCGGTGGGTGGAGATGCGACAAATCTTGCTTGGTAAGACAATGGAATTAGCATCCTTGATGAGCCACTCATAGGTATGGTCTAAGTTATCATGCTTGACCCATTGAAACTTGTGAATCAAATTGCTCATGTCAAGAAGGTGGCTTCCTTTAATCAATTTATAAGTGTTATCCTTGTTGAAATCCGGGTTAAAATGCCTTGCCAATCTCATCACCAAGCCTCCATTAACAATGAAAGCCGCACCATCTTTCCCATTCTCAATATCCAACCATCTCTTGATCAATATTTGAAGAATATTTTACTCACTTTTGGGCTTCCCACCAACATTCAAGAATGAATCAAGGTAAACAAAGTCTAATTCCGTCAAGTGATTGGCTTCTTTTCTAGCAATGAAAGTGTTAGCGATGAATTTGTGCCAATACCTTATACCCGGATGATGAATGTACAAGGCATGACACTCCTTGAAAGTAGTGAACTCATGACCGGAGATAGCTTGCCAAAGTGGTTTGGCATCAAACTCCAAAGGTTTCTTGTTGAATCGGTCATGGTTCTTAAGCCCAAGCACTTTACCAAAATCACTTTTGTGCATTGTTCTAATCTTGTTTTCGAGACGGAATTCTACATAATCTCGAGCCTCAATTTTATACTCCCTCAAGGAACTAATGAATTCCAATGTCAAAGAGAGGTATGTCAATTCGTTCATTTCAAAGAGGGTTGATAACCCCATAGACTCGAAAAATGCCTTTGTTTGCTCAAGGACACCCAATTTACTCAAAGCATCTTGACATACAAATTTTGTAGCTAGAATCTTTTTCTTGGCTAGGGATTCGAATGCAAGCCTATGCTTATCAGATATAAAAGTTACCTCCGGATAATTCTTCAATTGTTCTACCTCTGGGATAGAAGTAGTAGCTTCGTCGATAGCATTGACGGTTGACGGAGCTTGCTCCTTTTGTTGAACCAAGACCAATGCTTTTGATGCTAGAGCTTGTTGTCTTTTGGACAATGTTGGTGTTTTCATTGCCTTGATGCCTCTCTTGGTCCTTGCCATTGCTATTCTCCTTTCAAACTAGTATCAACAAACCAAGTTTATGCTTGAATACTCCTTTCTTCTTCAAGTTTCAATTGAATGCCCAATCAATTTGGGGATTTTCGGATTTCTCCTAACCCTAGAGGAATTGATTGATTTTGTGAAGAAATTGTTGTTTGAATGGTCTTATGATTCATAAAGGAGTGATTTGTTTTTGATTTGAGCAAGTTTGGACTTGATTGTGGTGAATTTGGATGAGAGATTGTTGTTTTTGGATGAGGGTTTGAAGGTTGAAGTGAGGGAAAAATATTGTGTTTGTGTTTGAATGAAATGAAATGAAATGAAGAAGAGGGTTTTCTCCCGTGTTTTGTTGATATAGAAGGTAGGGACGGGCAGGTGAAGTTCGAGCCGGGTGGATTTTCATCAAGTGAAAAATCAACAATCTTCAAGGCTTTGGAGACGGGTGTCTTGAAGGCAAGTCGGGCGGATTGTTGCTTGGCTCGCTTGACTTGTGTTTGAGACGGGCAGATTGCTGTCCAGTGCAAAATTCAACATTTGAGAGCTCATTTAAGACCCACGACTTAAGCTGAGGTCGAGCGACTTTAGCAGTGGGTCGCTCGGGTTGAGGTTGGCTCGGGCAGATTTCCTTCCAGAGTAAAACTTCATTCTGCACTCCTTTCCCAGTCCCCACGATCTCAGGTCTGCTCGTGGGAATCTTCTCCCCGTGTCAATTCTTCTTCTTTTCTTCTTGGGTAGCATTACAAAGGTTTGGTTTAGCCTAGGCATGTGCTTCCCCACACTTGATCATCAAACACTACACATTTAAAGCACATTAAAATCCCTCCCTTACTTTCTCTCATGATACACAAATTCGTCAAACAAAGCATGTAGAATGCAATGCAAAAATGAGTAATGTACAAGTTAAAAGAAATGCAAGTTAAGAGGTTAGAATATTTACAAATGGTGGTTTAGGGAGGACTCTACCAAACTCTCCTTCTTTTGAGAGGTGTAAAGGGGGCAAAGCCAAGGTGTTGTTGATGTTGCTCAACACCTTTTAGAAGTAGTCAAAGGCTTGTTCATTTTCATGGTAAAGGTCTTACATAGACCCTTTTAAATTGTTGTCTTCATTGTTGTAAACCGAGTCAAAGTGTTGACAAGGATCCATCAAGCCTTGGTCTAGAGTCGTAGCATTCCCATTGTAGGGATTAACCAATCCTTCAAATTCATCGTCCCATAGACCATACACTTCATTTTATTTCTCCCCTATGTAGGGTGGATCATGAGTTGATAAGAGCAACTCTCCGTCCTTGTTATCATAGCCAATGAGGCCTCCATCTATACTTGTCATGGGTGAGCTTTTCAAGCTCTCATTCTTGTTGTGAAAAATTCTATGCACTCCGAATAGAGCCATTTCAACATCATCAATATCTTTCTTCCAATTGGGCGGTGTGTCTTTGCCCTTCTCTTTGAGATTTCCACTTTTCCTTTGTCATTTGAATGGATATTCCTTCTTCTTTTTGTCACTTTCCCGAGTATAGTGATCAACCATGAAGCATGGCTCAAACAAGCTGGGAGCTCTCATAGTCTTATCAAGATTGAAGGTGATTGTTTCATCACCTACTTCAAGGGTGAGCTCTCCATATTTCATATCTATCACCGCTTTGGCGGTGTGTAGGAATGGTCTTCCTAGAATAATTGGAATGATAGAATCCTCCTCCATATCAACAATGACAAAGTCCACCGGTATGAAAAACTTTCCAACTCTCACGGGTACATCTTCCCATACCTCTAGTAGTTTATTTGTTGAACGATCTGCCATTTGTAAGGTCATGTTAGTGCACTTGAGCTCTCCCACTCCTAGTCTTTCACATACCGAATATGACATGACACTCACACTTGTGCCTAGATCACATAGTGCCTTGTTGATTGTGGTATCACCAATGGTACATGGAATGGAGAAGCTTCCCGGATCTTTGAGCTTTGGAGGGGAATTCCCTTGTAGTATTGCACCACTTACCTTAGTAAAGGCAATGGTTTCCAATTTTCGGATGGACTTCTTCTTGGTAAGGATATCATTCTTGTACTTTGCATAGGCCGGAACATGGTGGATTAGCTCCGTGAATGATATAGAAACTTCTAAGTTCTTCATAATCACCAAACTTAGGCTTAGCTTGGCGACATGGGAATGGAAGTCTAATCACAATAGGCTCTTTCTCAACTTCTTTAGCCTTATCTTCACTTCTCTTCTTTGATGAGTCATTGGTAGTTGTCTCCACCACCTTAGGATTTCTCCTTAGTAGTTCAATCACATCACTTTACTTGACATTCTCCTCAACAATTCCTTCTTCAATTGGCATCTTTGGTTCCTAATATCTAGTACCACTCCTCAAGTGGATAGCATTGATGGTCTCATGTCTTGTGGGAGGATTACCTTGAGGAGGTAATTGTCTCTTTTGTCTTTGTTGGAGTATATGTCCTCAACAATAGTGCGATCACATTATTAAAACTCATGATAAGAATACATGAAGGGATGATTCATTTTTATACGTCAACTGATCAACATTAATCGGTAATGATTGGCTGACTAAAGTTTGACATTATTGTCATTTGACGGTGGTGATCAGTTGATCCCTTAAGGTCACACCTAAAGGACTATTCCCTTAATAGATAAATTAATTAATTGTATATTGATACAGATTAATTAATTCCTTAACATTGAACAATTTACATATGTGAGTAAGAATATGTATCTTATTGTAATTCGATTAAATAAGATTCATTTTAGTAATTAAAATAATATATTACTAAAAAATTTGTTTATCAAACAATTAAATTAAGAATGATTAGTTAATTATAATTACAGTGTGTTGTAGATTATCTTAACATGACCCATTTTTTATACTTGTTATTATGAATTAATAGTCAATTGTTATATATAATTGAATTAATATATGTAATGATATTTAATTGTTATATATGCATTAATATTATTAATAACATGTTACATGTTACATGTCACATATTATATGACAAAATAACAATTGACAAAAATAAAATGGACTCCATATTAGCTAAGGGGAACCGGTTTTTAGAGGGTATTAGGGTGAAATGGTTAAATTGTTTTTAATTGTGGAAAACACAATGATTACTATTTTAACCTATACTACACCCTAATATATTTAGAAAAGAACAACTCTAAAAAGATAAGGGGCATGCATTGGCTCCCTTTTGCCTCTCCCCTCCACCGGTTTTTCCACCCAATTTTAAAGAATAAGAATTGTTCTTTACTCTCACATAATTCATTCTTATTATTCACTTCTCTCACTTTCTCTCATCTCTCTAAAATAAGTTTTAGAATAATATTGTTCAAAAATCTTATATTTATTTAGATTACTAAAAGGTAGTAATAACAAATAATATTAAGATTAAGTTTTAAGGGTTCTAATATTATATCTAGTTAATATACTATTAGAATTAAGGGGTAGTCTTGGTGCCATCAAGAGGAGAATCTATACTATTGGGATTTTGGAGGATCATCCATTAATTTTTAGCACAAGAACAAGTGTGGGAAGGAGTCCTCACTTGTGCCCTAAAACCGATTTCTACAAATGTAAGGAACATTGTTCTTACTTATCTATTTATATTATGTTATGCATGCACTAGATCAACATCTATTTTAATGAGTAATTTAGATAAATAATTATAGAGTTTAATTAGAGGGTTATTGAATCCTATCAATTGGTATCATGATCTTAGGTTGTTGCATGCATAATCGGTTTATTGTTTTTCCGAGTTAAAAGTATAACATATAAAACTAGAGATTTTGTAATTTATATTATAAAGTCATGAAATTTTTTGCATGTTATATATTCTGGTCCTAAAATATATTTAGGTCATTTTGATTATTTATGGTAATTTGTTGCTCATTTTAATGATTTTTAGTGATTTTATTACATTTTAATGAATAAAATGGTATTTAAAATGCTAAAAATAGTTACATTTAGTTTCTGACCTTGAATTTTTTATATGACCTCACATGCATATTTTACTTATTGTATGCAAACTTTCGTATAAATTTGATTTATTTTGCACGATTTATAATTTTTATGAGATAAAAATGGAATAAATGGAGGTAAAATGGTTAAAATTAGTTAAACTTTGAAACGGGCCATGAAATTTTAATATGTTGTAACATGCATATTTTACTCACTGTGTGTAAACTTTTAGATGAACTTGATTCATTTTTCATGATTTATGAATTTTTAGTGTAAAAATGACATAAATAGTGACTATTTTAGCAAAAATAGCTAAAACGAATTACATGGCATGAGAAAATTTTTTTAGGTTTTATTATTATCCCACATATAAAATCTAAAGTTTTAACATTTATGAGATTAATTTTCATATGTTTTAGATGTTTTATTTGATAAAACTGATAAATCGCAACTATATTTTTCTCGAAATAAATTCGAAAATTTTAACCTGACATTATGAGTGTCATGGAATTATTCCAGAATGTTCAAAAATTTAAAATTTAAAATTTGAAATTATTTTAATTAAATTTGGATTTATTTCATAAAAGGTTATGATTTTAAGGTAAAAAAAATGAGCATAAATGTTAAGTCAAGTTGAATTATTGTCCAAAATTGTGTAAAGACTAATTTTTGAGTCCTAAGAAGGTTAGGATAATTAAATTGGGCTTAAATTTGATTTAAGTATTGATTTGTGATTTTAATAAGTTAATATCACGCATTTCCATAAAATCGGATCATATACGATATAAGTTTTTAAAAAGGGCGATTTGGCACATTAATTTGGCATGTTAATTACATATTATAATGCTGCTTTTCTCCATTGATGAATGTCATATTTTATTTATATAATTTTGAATTATGTAATTTTATCTTAGTATGGCCTTAGTTTTAATCGATATTACCCGTAATGTAAGTGAATATTGATTCGGTTGTAATTTTAATGTGATCTCGTATCACTTTTATTTTTACCAGTTTTTCATATTACAAATGTATAATAGGAATAGCTATGTATTTTATTATTAATTGTAATTCCGAAGTTCCTTCAAGACGGTGCCATTCAGAAAGGCGTTTCGATGAAGACGGTGTTCTTGAGAGGCATGCCACTTGAAGTTCAAGGGACTAATGGAGTTTGTTTCCGAATATGTAATATATTATTAGATTTTTTATTTTAGGAAAGGCCATACTAGGAAATTTATTTATTGCTTTGCATTTTTCTTTATATGTTACATGCATTGCCAAATCGCCATTAACATCACATGCATATATATATATATATATATATATATATATATATATATATATATATATATATCGTCTTTTCGACCGTGTCGATTATAATTATCGTTAGTTCACTAATATAGTTCACATAAAAGTGATAGATAATAAATCGACAAGACCTCTCACATATTTAAAATTGAGATTAGCCTTACTAAATAGTAGGACCCATGAATCCCTTTGACATTTGGGGTAGATTCGGTTTTTCGGGGTACTTTCATTTTTCATTGGGTAAGTGGGGCAATAAAACGTTATTACACGCGAAATTTGGTTGGACTCAACGGGATATAAAGACTAGTCTTATGTTCCGGGGCTAGAGATGGAATTTATGAAATTCATCGACCGAGAGTTCTAAGGTAGAATCAATTAAAGAGTTAATTCACCAAATTTATGCAAGTATGGGATATATCGGTTTCCCGTGCCCATGTTTGTGTGAAGTGGATCTCGGAATCATTTATATAATTGGGTGGAGGTCATTATATAAATGCTAAAACATGCTAATATGTTTTCATATATTAACGATGAATGTTTCTTTTCCCATTATTTCGTTGTTTTATGTTGTTCTTTATCATTACTCCTATTAATATACGATATCATTTCGATTTTAACTTATGTCTCCATTAAACCACTATTACCAAAGACAAATAGAATCTCTTTCTAAATCCTCATATGAGCCGTTTAAATAGGGCATGGACTAGTTCCATAGGAATCGTTCTATTCCAATAGAACTCCATAGGAGTTGACCTATGTCATATAAGATTACCATCTTAAATTCCTAACATGCCTATATATGATTTCTTGTGAAGAAGTATGAATAGAAGTAATGATTAGTGAAAATATATTTTGATAATATCATCTATGCGTCCACGGTTTAAAAGTCTTATTGCTCAAACTAAACACTTGTTATCAAGCTCTTAAATTATTAAGAACATGACAATGTTAAATTGGTAAATTGTTTTGTTGGAAATTTTGATTAACCAAATACCACAATAGAGTTAACCCTTGTGAAGGATTAACTAGGAATTTATATAAAGATAAGTCTTCATCAAGTAGGAATTCTTGAAGTCAGTGGGAGCAATAAGAAGTAAGTACCTATCTTAATTGTTAAGGATGGAACTACGCTCGAAAGAGAAGGTGTTAGACACTAAAATAGAGACAAACCCCAAATAAGTAAAGATCTAGAAAGTTGGTCGTGTGACTCCAACATATTCCTTCCTGAATATCTATGACATTGACATTGCATTCTTGCCAATTACCACATCATGAGTATTTGATACAAATTTGTGAACCATGTTAGAAATTGCCACATTTCATGATTATGAAATATGGCAAAAGAATGTAAAAACCACCTTTCTAAATGGGTTTTTAGAGGAGGATTTGTTTATAACACAATCCGAGGGTTTTGTAAATCCTTAGAATCCTAACATTGAATAATCGTATGACGACTAGCAAGAATAAGTTCAGAAATTTGCATGAATAGAACTAGGGTAGTTGCCATTTCATCCATGAACATATGAATATTCTAGCGTACTCATTTTAGTTTTGTATTTAGAAATGTACCTCAATAATTGTTATGATGTACACGAACTCTAAATAAGAATATAATTCAAGTTTTTGTATAAAACGCAAAGGGTTTCTCAATTATGCAATTAAAACAAGCGTTGTGCCCTAACATACCACGATTAAGTTTATGGTGAGGCCATACAAATCAAGGTAATTATATTCAAACTAGAAATAAAATGTCATACATATATAAGACTCAAGTTGGTGATCCCAAATTATTTCTCATTTCTCGATTGAAAGTCGCATTAAAAATAGTTTTGACTAGTATCCCACACCATTTGATTGTGAATCTCATGAAAGGTATAAATCTTGTATTCAAAGCAAGATGTTTCGTGACCTTTTCTTGAAAAGTATAGCGAATAAAATAAGTTATTCACCTAATTACACTTCAATGTGTATGGTTGAATATATTTTCAATCTGAGAAGGTCATTATTACTTCTTCTCTTTTACCAACAAACTAGGTAGATACTTGGTATCCACTTAATGAGGTAAAAAGAGAAATTCTTTGAATAAGTTCAACGAATTCTTCTTATGAAGTATAAAAACCAAAGTATTAGTACTTTGTTTAGGATGAGAACCATGAAGTAATGACTTTATTTTACACCAAATAGAGAGTGATATGGTATCGCAAGTTCACTTTCATTACGATATGATTGAATCTTTACAATATAGTTGGAGGTAGTTTCTGTTATAAAATTTGTTTGGCATTTAAAATTTTCCACTAAAACAAAACATGATTAAAGCAATCATCTACTTTTCGTATGAGATATGGTTAGCATGATACCTAAATTGTAGCTTATTTCGATAGTAAACATGTGCTCTTTCTTCCTACATGATCACGAGAACAAATGGTTTGTGGCTCGTGATGCTGTCTATTAAAGAAAAGAGGATTATTTCCTAAAGACAGAGTGGGAGAAAATGTTCAAGAGCCACAAACTGAGAACAAGACGTAGGAAGATGTTCCTTCTTGGTCAAAATCAGTAATTATTTCTTCGAAACTTAAAGTGGACAGGAGTCATGTTATTTTTGAAAGTAACAAACCTATAACTCATTAAGATGCTTTATTTAGTTTCAACTCCGCATAAGTCCGAATTGAGCATAAACATTAAGATGTTTATGTGACTTGGTTGATTGGTGGTAAGAGGTTTACACCAATTGTAATGCTTCGTTAAATTCGGATTTCATAGTATTATTTAACTGTTGGATTTTAAAATTATCTTGCATGAGTTTTGTAAATCGCAACTATCCTAAGGTAGGATACGAACTTAAGAAAAAGTCTTAAGTAGAAGTTAAGGAGTTGAATTGTATGTTTTGATCATGTGATAAACTTTTCTCGAATTGTCGAGTAGTTTTGTTTATACATGAAGTTTAGTGGGAGTAGGGTGGTATTAGTCTTATATGTGAATGACATATTGATCACTATGAGTGATGGAAGAATTAGGAGAAGGATAATACATCTCTAAAGTATCCAGACCTATAAAGATAGTTCTAAGAGGATATTAGCGTTAAATGAATATTCTTATATTGATAAGAGTCTAGACAAGTTCAAGAGTGTTGAACATGTAGAAATTGAATCCACATGCTTCCGCTGCGGGATCAATTCATTTGATGTGACTCTTAATTGCGCACATTTAGTCGCCTAATTGAACCTATTTTGCATACTATTATAACATTTCATGGCCATTTTATCCGTCAAATCCTTTCTACTTTGCTTTCCTAGTGCATTTTATATGTCTTATAGGAAAGGAGATAATGAGGCGGAATTCCTATCTCCCGTGCATATTTGGAAGCTTGTTGACGATCTTAGATGGACTAGTATGAAGAGGAGGCAAGAACGACGACCAACGAAGTAAGAATAAAGAGTATACATAGATAGTAGGCTTTGAAGCAAGAGGATGGAACACTGTGCCAAGATCCGTGCGTCCTAAGCACCAGACAAGCGGATTGCCATGTCCTGATCCGAGCAGCCCGAAGATGAGACGAGCGGATCATGGAGCTTTGATCAGAGCGGATCCCTTTACAGAATCAATCGTGCCTCAAGCCAGGCCGGGCGGATCGTGTTAGGAGTAGCAGCCTAATCTGCGCATTTCCCTCGGGACTTGCAATTCTATATCCAACACTTAGCATTTTTATTTACTAACCCACCCTTGCTTAACCTAATGATGTACTACTATATATACTCCATTTTGTAATAATCAAGATATTAAGTTCCCATAGTGGAGAGTCTCCTTAGATTAGATTAGTAGTAGATTAGAATAGATTAATCTCAATCATTCCACATTAATCTTTCCTTAATTATTGTTCAAGCTTTATTATTTGATAATTGAAGATTATTGGGTTATTATTTGGAGATTTGACAACTCTTCATGAATTAATCAAGTTCTCTTCTATTATTCTTTCATTTCCATTGGCTCATCTTAAATTTGGTATAATTTCTTTACTCTTTACTCTTTATTGCTTATTTCTTCACTCTCTTATCATGTTTATACTTGTTGTGATGATTGAAACCATTGATAACATGTCTTCCATGATAATGAGTGAGTAGTTACTTAACTAGGATTAGTGGGGGATTAGGGGAGTTAATCATGGGATAAATGGTTCGTCGGTTTTGTTACTCGTCGTCAAAAGTTACATGGACCAAAACCATATTTATAACTTCACAAACTACTCTACTATTAGTGAAGAGGTAAGTAAAGGTCGGATCCCAAGGGACGATTATTGATGTAGGATTTTCGATTGTAAATGGTCGTGTCTAAGGGTGTCACAATTTGGGTTGAGATAAGAGATCACTAAACTAAATAACAATGTAAATAAACAAGGAATATGATTAAAATGAGATGTAAACGATTTATTAAAAGCACTAGGGTGTCATGAGTTAATAGGGGATACATGGGAATTGATCATACAAACATATTCTCAAATTATAAGCAAGCAATTATTGTTG
The DNA here is from genome assembly GCF_048544455.1 of Silene latifolia. Taxonomy (NCBI): domain Eukaryota; kingdom Viridiplantae; phylum Streptophyta; class Magnoliopsida; order Caryophyllales; family Caryophyllaceae; genus Silene; species Silene latifolia. Next base: position 89,669,133 of record NC_133531.1, on the reverse strand, counting down.
TGATAGGATCGAGTTGGTTTATATCTTACAATCCTACAAGTCGACTATACGCATGGTCTAATGAGACTCGAGTTGGTTTATGTCTTACAAGTCTTATTGAATAGGTAAGTGATGGGTAAAAAATGCAAGGATTCATAGGCTCGCATTTCATCAAACATAACATGTGCATAAGTTGAGATCACAACAAGCAAGCAAATAAATTATGTGAACATATTAGATTAAGTAAGAATCATCCCCCATGTTGGTTTCCCCTAATTCCCCATTAATCCTAGTTAAGAGACTACTCACTCATTATCAAGTTTATCATGCTAACAAGGGTGTCAATCATATTAACAAGGCAAAACATGATGAATGAATGGAAATGAATAACAATAATTAAAAAGGGATTAAGAGAATTATACCTAATGATGATTCCAAAATAATAAGCAAAGAATAATAGAAGTACTTGATGATTGATGGAAGGTTGTCAATCTCCCAATAATACCCAAATAATCTTCAATTACCAAAATAAAGGATGAACAATAGAGAAATTAAGGAAATGAGATTTGTATTAATGCTTAATTAAAAGTTGATTACAAGATTAAGATGAGATTAGAACATAAAAAGAGCATAAGAAGGATATCCAATCTAATTAGTACAATGGGGTATTTATACTAAGGATTAGGTACATAAATTAGGGTTACTAAGGGCTTAAATGACGATTAAGACCCTTAAGAAAAGTTGAGGAAGTGCTTCTCTCGAAGGAGATGCTCATCTTCGCTTCACTAGTCTTCATAGAATATGCTCATCCAGAGCGGACTGAGGGAGAGACGGGTTGCACTGGAAAGGAATCCGAGCGGCTTGCTGAGGGAGACGCTCGGATTGAGAGGGGCCAGGACGATCGGATTGGCAAGAGGACGCTCGGATTGTAGCAGGCCAGGACGCTCGTCCCGTGCACTGCGACGCCCGGATTGTTGGCCAGTCAGCTTCTCTTCTTTTCTTTCTTCAACAATCCTCAAGGATTTTGTTGGAGATGCAAGGATCTTCCAATCATTGCCCATTTACTTCACTATTTACATAGGCCTTCTAGTCTTGTCTTCACTTCGATGCTTGGTCATTAGATTCGATCAATTTAGCTCCATTTTGCCATGAAAATGCAAGGTTCTTACTCCTTTCCTATCAAGGGATCAAAACCTCAAAGAATATGCAAAACGAAAGATTAAAGATAGTAAATGACCCAATTATGCGCTAAAAAACATAGGAACGAGGCTAATTCGGGGACTAAATATGCTCTAAAATGAGTCACATCAAATATCCCTAAACCGAACCTTTGCTCGTCTCGAGTAAAGAGGTGACAAAAACTAGGACCCTTATTTTAACTAACCTACTAGTATAGCCGATATGAGACAATTAGCGGGTCTCACTCCACCCCTTCAACTCACAACAAGACAACCATGAGGTAGGATGCCTTCTTGCAGGGCAAGGTGGGTCTTGCCAAAATGGCGATATATCCAAACATTAAAGCACACAAAACAAGTAATGGATGCATCTACAAAAATGAATAGCCACTTTCCTCATCTAAGTGGCGAAAATTATCTACAAGGGAAGCAATCTAAGGGTACACATTTCATCATAGATACGATTTCTTCAAACTATGAAGCCTAGAAGGATACCAATAAATCACCTCCAAGTTGTGTCAAGCTAGGGTACCTTTGTCCTCAATCGTTAAATGCTTTCATCAAGAGTAGACTCCCTATGGTGTTAGAAACACTGGAGGATCGCGGAATTCCCCTTCTTGCCTAGACAAGAATAAGGGTCGTCCTCTCTCTACCATGCACAAAAGTGGATACGATGGAAAAGGGATAAATAGTATTTAAGTTTCATTTAAGGAGTTTGCTCTTGTTGTTTTTCCCCCAATTTCTTGTGGCATTTGATATTTGAGAACACTTTTATTTTTGCCATTTCTTTTGATGTTTGACATTTTCAACACTTGACAAATTTTCAACTTTTTGTATTTTTTTGAACATTTTCAAAGTCACCCCATTTGTAGTGAGTGTGCTTATATTTGAAGCTTTAGGAGTCTATTTTTGCTCCTCTTTTCATTTGATGCAATTGCAAGCTTTTTCTTTTCTTTTCAATTCTTGAACTCAAATTTTGAACAATTTTTGTGCCCATTCCCTTTGATGACAAAATGTGGTAGAATATGAAAGATGATTGCATGGTTTCAAGAGTCACCTTGGAATAAACGGTAGCCAAGGAGTTATCACACCACAAGGCACTCTTGATTGGGCCTTAATCCATGGGTTAAAGGATACTAGCATGACACATCCCAGGGTGTTTTACAAGCATTCTAACAAGCAAAGTCTTAAGAAGAAAAAAGCATGTACAAGGGCCTTATATACACTTGTCAAACTTCTCAAATAGACGGTTTCACAATTTTTTTTTTTAAATGCAACTATATGCCATGATGCAACTAACATATTTACAACCTAATGCATATGCTTCTACCAACTAGTATGCCAAATAAACTAAATGCAATCCTATAATCACATTATTTATACCGCATCAATCAAAATAAAGCCACATAGTCATTAACATAAAGAGGAAAAAGGAGATTGGAAAGATCATACCATGCGGTCTTCAATATCCTCATGCCTCGTATGTGGCGTAGTCGATCAATGTGAAAAAGGATGAACAAACACAATATATACAAAACAATATATACAAGACTACACTACAAAGGAAATGAACATGTTTTTGGATTTTTGATTTTTTTTTGTATTTTGTTTTAATGAAATTAAAAAACATATTTTTGTATTTTTTTCAAAATTTTTTCAATTTTTATCATTTTTTTTAAAAGGTCAAGTTAGAATTTTCCATCCCCACATTAGTATGGGCATCGTCCTCAATGGCCAATACGATAGGAAATTATGCAATTTATATGAAAATGCATGATTTTTAAGCTAAATGCAAATTATATGATATATATAAAAAAGAGTGAATGCAAACTAAGATATGCTATATGATGCATGGTTTTTGTTATGGTGGAGAGCATAATTTAGATTAGCTCCCAATACATATGCATAAACTTCCCCAAACCAAAATAGACACTATTTCTAATGTCAAAAATTGGGGGAGTTCATGCATAAAAAAATGCTATGCATGAAACTACATTTGTCATTTTGGATTTTGAATGTGGAAACAATTAATTTATCAGCACCCAAATGTTGCCTAGGTGGAATAATAGTCCTACTTTTTACGAGACATCAAAAATGAAACAATTAAATATATGAAGTAAGTTAACAAAACATGATATTCTTGTCATGAAAAAGAAAGAAATGAGGGGGGAGAAAAAGAAACTTCACTTTGGCCTTGATGGGTGCCTCGCGCCCGCTCCATCTAGCTCACGAAGTGTTCTTCAAAGGTTACCATCATCCCTTTCCAAGTCGCTATCCCAAGCTTCTCTTGATGCATCGCTTCCATTGAAATCCATAAATTCATCACCCTCACTATCAAGCTCCACCGTATCTCCACCATTTGACTTGTCACTCCCTTCACCCTCTTGACCATGTGCTCCCTCATTAGCCCTCTCCGATTTTGGGAAGAGAATATTCATTTGAGCCCAAGAGGGAAACATTCCCTCTTCACTAATAATTCCTTGTCGAGCCATTTGGTGAAATTGTGGATACAAGGCATAGTAATTATCCACATTGGCCTCGAATTGGCGGAGGTGCATATCTTGAAGGATTCCCGTCACGAAATCATCCCTAGGGAGGATAAAAGGATTTGGGTGGTTGTAGGGTTGGTATTGGAAGGGGTAGGGCGGTATCACAATCTTCTCATTTTCATTTCTTGGTTGCTCATGTTGTTGCTGTGTTGGAGGTGGTGCTTGATTGGCTTGATTTGGGTTTGTGGGGATGAGATAAGATGGGATTGGAGAAAGAGGGCCTCTTCTTGGTGAAATTCTTGGCAAACCATTCATTGGTAGGTAAATGGGGTTGCTCCCCTTGGTGATCCATTTAATCCTCTTTTCATAACCCTCATGGGTTATCCAATGGTGTTGTATAAGAATTAGCTCCTCGTTGATTCTCGTATTTCCCGGAAGTGGTGTATGCTCATTGTTTTCATTAAACTTGGGGTTGAAGTGCTTTGCAAGTCTTGTGATGAGTCCCCCATTTACAATATGCTTTATACCATCATCATCCCCATTTCAGAATTTTGCCCATTTCTCTAGGAGAACAAGCGGGGTGTTGAAATGGTACCCACTTCTCCCTTGAATCTCAAGATAGGATTCCATAAAGACAATGTCTAGCTCATTTACTATTGCCGGATCTCGGCGAGCAAGAAGAGTTCCGGATACGAATCAGTAAGTGAGCCTAATAATGGGATTTTGGATATGAAAAGCTAAACATTCCTTGATATAGGAGAAATCCCGACCCGTCATAGCTCTCCATAAGGGTGCCACACTATAATTTCTCGGCCTTGATGTTCGGGTAGGCGAAACATCTAGCCTAAGCACACTTGAAAATTCGACAAGGGTCATCATCCTAGTTGTACTTTCCAATCTAAACTCTACACATATTGTCTTGTTCAAAGTGGTAATCTTTAAGAAACTCAAGAATTCAAGGACTAGAGACCGATATATTCGTTCATGCATATGGAACAAAGTAGAAAGACTAAATAACTCGAAGAGAGTTTCCGTTTGGTGATAGATTCTAAGTTTTCTCAAGGTTTTATGGCACATAAATTTGGTAGGAAGAATATTCTTACCAAGTAATCGGTGGAAACGAGCCTTTGAACATCATTGACAAACTCTATATTGCAAAATTCATCAAGCTTGGTGAGGTCAACTATCTCCTCATGTTCTCTTCTTAAAGTGTTGATGTGAGAAGTGGATGAGCTTCCTCTTACCCTTGGTCTTCTTCTTTCTCTAGATAATGATCCTCTTGGTCCCATTCTTGGATGTAGATTTGTAATTTGACTTGTTGAAATATGGAGATGTTCCTTGTGATTTAGATCTTCTTTTGAAACTTGTGAAACCCTAGATTTTGGGTTTTTTTTAGGGGTAAATGAGTGCTTGAGATATGATATGGGTCATAAGAGAGGGGGTTTTATATTATAGACTGGAAGGAAGGATGAGGTGTCATAAATTGTGTGGTGGGGAAGAATTTATTTGGCGAGAAAATTGGGAATAAAAGACGCAGGGCGACGAGCGGCTCGCTCTCGGGACGCTCGGATCGTGTACAATGGAGACGAGCGGATTCCTCACGGAACACTCGGATTGTCATCTAGGACAGATCCTAATATTTGAAGTAGCCAGGACGAGCGGATGCTGGTCGGGACGAGAGTCTTACCAATAGGACGGGCGAATTCAAAAGAAGACGCTCGGATTCTCTTCCAGAGGGAAATGCCAGAAATTAATACCATCAGGACGAGGGGATTCCTGGAGAGACGATCGTCTCGACAGAGACGAGCGGATTGTCATTGAGGACGCTCGGATCTCTAGTTAGAACAAAATAGCTGCTTCTTAGCTTTTCTTAGGACGAGCGACTTCCAGCTAGGTCGCTCGGATCGCCGGTCTGGACGAGCGGATTCCTTGCGGGACGCTCGGGTTCGTCCTGCTTTTCCTCTAATTTGGTGAAAGTGCTTTCCCACACTTGAATTGCTAGATCCTTCATTCATCAAAAATGATTAGTGACCCTCCCTCACTTACTCTCATGGCAAGAATCATGCTTATGATAAAAATGCAATAAAGTTAACGATACAAGTTAAAGAAGTTAGTATATTTACAAGTGGTGGTTTGGAGAGGACTCCACCAAAGTTTCTCTTTGACAATCTTCTCAAGGAGGAGGAGGCCCGAGGTAGGTGACCTCGACCTCTCCAATAAATGCTCCTTCATAATACAGTTTCAATCTTTGGCCATTAACTTTAAATTTGCTTCCATCTTCCGACCTTATCTCGAAGTCTCCATACCTTCCTACCTCGGTGATCACATAGGGACCCATCCATCTAGAGTTCAACTTGCCGGGAAAGAGACGGTATCGGGAGTTGAATAGAAGGACTTTATCTCCCTTGTGTAAGGCCTTTTGCTTGATCCTCTGGTCATGAAGCAACTTTGTCCTCTCATTGTAGATCTTGGCATTCTCATAAGATTGTAGTCGGAATTCTTCCAACTCTTGAATTTGCATCATCCTCTTTTGACCACTTAGTTTGAGATCAAGGTTGAGATCTTTGATTGCCCAAAAAGCTTTGTATTCTAACTCAATTGGCAAGTGGCATGCTTTTCCATAGACAAGTTTGTAAGGGGAGGCTTCTATGGGAGTCTTATAGGCCGTCCTATAAGCCCAAAGAGCGTCATCAAGTTTCATGCTCTAATCCTTACGAGTCTTGTTAACAACTTTCTCAAGAATTTGCTTGATCTCTCTGTTTGAGACTTCAACTTGACCGCTTGTTTGAGGGTGGTATCCCAAGCCGGTTCTATGTTGAACACCATATTTGGTCAAAAGGGATGTGAGCTTCTTTTCGTGAAAATGCGTCCCTCCATCACTTATGATTGCTCTAGGGACTCTGAATCTTGGGAATATTATTTGCTTGAAGAGTTTAGTGACCGTTCTTGCATCATCGGTTGGGGTGGCAATTTCCTTCACCTATTTTGAGACGTAGTCTACGGCCACAAGGATGTATTTGTTCCCTTTGGATGTCACAAATGGTCCTTGGTAATCGATCCCCCAAACGTCTAAGATATCTACTTCTAGTATCCCCTTTTGTGGCATCTCATTCCTCCAAGAGATATTTCCTATTCTTTGACAAGCATCACAATGAAGGATGAATTCCCTAGCATCTTGGAACATAGTAGGCCAAAAGAAGCCCGATTGAAGGATTTTTACAATGGTTCTTCTTGCTCCATGGTGTCCGCCATAAGAGGATGAGTGACATCCTTCCAAAACTCCTTGAATTTCCCATTGAGGGATGCACCTTCGGTAGAGCCCATCACTACACTCTTTGTAAAGATTTGGATCATCCCAAAAGTAACTCTTGACTTCAAACAAAAATCTCTTCCTTTGGTTGTAGTTCAAGTGTGAAGGGAGTACTCTTCCAACAATATAGTTGGTGTTAGGCCTGGAAATCCGCAGACCACCCTGATCAACATTTCATCTAAACCTGACTGCCAGGCTCTCAGGGTGCCAGGCTCTCAGGGCACATGAAGTTAGGCGCCAGGCCATGGAGAGGACAACGGTCAAAATATCAGGACAATATTTGACCATATCCGCGTATATTAATGGAAATAAATACGCAGCATTAAGTATAAAGATTATGCAGTAATTACGGTAATTAAGAGGGAAATATTCAGCAATTATTACCAGCAATTATGGAGAATATTCAGCCTTCAATGCTTGATCATACAACCGTTCAAGATGGGAAAGCTATATAAGAGACACTTTGAAGATATAGAGAACATCATCATTCGTACACAAGAAGAAGAACACATATTACTTAGAAACACGAGCATTATTGTTATCTTAAGAATATTCTCTCAAATCATATAGTGAAATCCTCTCCTGGCTTGGTGCCCGTGGTTTTTTTCCCATTCAAGGGTTTTCCACGTACAAAATTGTTTGTCTTGTTATTTTTATTATCTTATTTTTAGCTTAATATCGTACCCTGTCAACCTGACCAGAAATCTAATTAGAGCTAGTTAACCCTGCACGATATCACCCTGACCTGATTTCGCCTTGCGCAAAATCCACACAAAACAATTGGCGCCCACCGTAGGGCATCTAGCTCTTTAATCCTTCTTTCTTATCTTACAAAAACGTAAAAACCTACAAAAATGGCCCAACCCACCGTTGAAGAACAATTGAATGCAGCTCTCCAAAAAATCGCTGAGTTGGAAAGCCTGAAAGAAAAAGTGGCCCAAAATCGGGTAAATCCTGCAACCGAAAGAATCGAGTTAGCCCTGAAGCAAAAATTGGAAAAAACCCCCAAGGCGCCTCTAGATTCCAACCAGGAACCCCATTTTCATCAATCATCAAAAACATTGATTTTTCCAGTTTTGGGAGCCCAAATACTCCTAAAATCATTAACGTAGATGGTGACGAATAACCGAAAAATGATGATAAACCTGATGAATCTGCAGCAGCTATCATGATGGCAGTAGTTCAGGAGATCAAGAAACTCAATGAAAAATTTGACAAGATACCAGGAGTACCTGCCAAGATGGAAGAAGTTGCCCCGACACCATTTCTGATTCACCCTTCATAGACGAAATAGCCAAAGTAGACCTACCAAAGAAGTTCACAATTCCATCCATGAGGGTCTATGATGGAACCACGGATCCACAAAATCACGTGCTCTTTACAAGCGAAGATGTTGGCGCATCCATTCCTAGCGAGTTCAGACAAGTTTGCATGTGCAAGGGGTTTGAACGACCCTGACTGGCCCGCCCTGCAATGGTACATCAACCTCGCCTATTGGCGATATCCATTCCTTTGCCAACCCGATTAACAGTTTCAACCAGCAGTTCGCAAGTAGCAGGGAATTGGAGAAACGATCCAGTGACCTTTACCGAGTTACACAGAAGCCTGATGAAACTCTCAGGGCATTCCTTGCAAGGTTCAACAAAGAAAAAGTATCCATGCCCAGATGTGACGTTGGAACAAAGAAAGGAGGCATTTAGACAGGGGTTACTACCACATAGTGACTTATACAAAGGTGAACACACTAAGTATCCCCGCCACACCTTCAAGATGTTCAGCCAAGACCCTTGCCTTCATCAGCCGGAAGAAGATAAAAGCTACAAGCTTGGATCACCCAGGTGGACCAAGGGATCATGAAAAAGCAATAGGAAAAGCAACGAGGGAACAATTACGGACCTACTCCATATTCCAGCCGGATCGGTCGAGAAGTCAACCCGACTCACGAATATCAAGGTAAGGCTAAGGTTTATCCACCTATCTCCAAACATAACTTTTGTGTTGATACTGCAGGATTGATCCGAGGCTTGACAACATGGGAACAAAATTGTTATATGACCCAGAAGGTAGAAAATCCAAATCCCAGAAGAGACAATTCAAAATGGTCCGAATTCCACATGGATATTGGACACACCACGGATGATTGTTTCACTCTCGAGGAAGGAAGCGGCTTACTGCTGAAAAATCGGGATACTTAAAAGACCCGATCAAGTCAAAAGGCGAAATGCAAACCAGGATAAAGAAAATCGGGAGCACAAGCTGGCGATCGCACCTCCCTCCACCACCACCACTCTATGAAGTAAAATTCATATCAAAGTGGATCGAGATTTGTGGCCCGACAAGCTCGGCAAAAAAAAGATAGCCAGGACACCGAGACCGTGGTCACCCGCAAGTGGATCTGTTCAAACAATCACTTTCAATGATTGCGACCTGGTGGGCATCCCCGATGTTCATCACGATGGCCTGGTCATTTCTATGCGCAGATTGGAACAGCCACGGTAAGAAGGATCCCCGAGATGGAGGCAGCTCGAAACCGATCATGCTTGACGATCTTGAAAGCCATGAAGATAAACGAGGATCAAATCACCAAAAAATCCAGCGTCCTAGTAAGATTCGGTGGTGAAACCAGAACACTCTAGGAGAGATCCACCTCCCAACCTATGTGGAGGGAGTCTCATCCTATGAAAAGTTTTGGGTCCTTGATCGCTTGTCATCCTACAACGCCATCCCCAAGGACCACGGATTCACAATGTCAAGGCCGTACCATCAACCTATCACCAAAGTGCATCAAGATACCAACGGACCGGGCATAGCCACAATCAAAGGGGATCACAAGACACCCAGAGTGCTACACAACACCTTGAAACCTTCTAAGGCGAGGTAAGTCCCTGGCATAGCAATTACAATGACTCGGAGCACATATGTAGCACCTCCCGAATGTAAACAGATCGGGTAATTCTAGACCCCGAGTACCCTGACGGGTATGTTTTAATAGGATCGACGAACCAGATAATGTCGCCCGAATCGAACGTAAAATTCCTTAAAAATAAATCATCTTGGTTTGCTTGGTCACATTTTGATATGACTGAATTAGTCTTGATATTATTACTCATAAGCTCAATGTTGACCCATCTTTTAAGCCTGTGCGGCAGAAAAGGCGCAAATTTGCAAATTTGAAAGAAACACCATAATAAATGAAGAAGTAGAAAAACTCTTGGATATGGGGATGATCAGGGAAGTGATGTACCCTGAGTGGTGGCTAACGTAGTTGTTGTACAGAAAAAGAATGGAAAATGGAGAGTCTGTGTAGACTACACTGACCTGAACAAAGCTTGCCCTAAAGATCCAATCCCCATGCCTCATATCGATGCCATGGTAGACGCAACAACAGGCCACAAAATGCTAACATTCATGGATGCTTCCAGTGGATTCAATCAAATAAAGATGCACCCTGCCGACCAGGAGAGTACCTGCATTCATTACAGGCATCGAGGCATATCTTGTTACACCGCCATGCCTTTCGGCCCGAAGAATGCGGGGGCAACGCATCGCCGATCAACATGATGTTTAAGGACCAGATAGGTGATATCATGGAGGGTATACATAGATGATATGGTGGTGAAATCCAAGAATGCAGAAGATCATGTGAAGCACCTAGAAATAGCATTTGAGATATTAGAAAAGTATAACATGAAGCTGAACCCTGCAAAGTGCCACTTTGGGGTCTCTGCAGGCAAATTTCTTGGATATATGGTCACAAAGAGAGGCATAGAAGCAAGCCCTGAACAGGATAAAAGTCATCCTGGAACTACGATCACCCAAGTCCGTCAAAGATATCCAAAAATTGACAGGGCGGGTAGCTGCCCTGAACCGCTTTATATCAAGATCTTCTAAATATGCAAAACATTCTATAACCTCCTCGGAAAAATAAACAATTCCGGTGGACAGATGACGAGCATGAAGCAGCTTTCCAGGATCTAAAATCCTATTTGTCATCTCCACCCTTATCAAGGCTAAACCGTAAAAGGGAGAACCTTTGTCAAGATACCTATCATCACCGACACAAAGACCAGTGCGATCCTGGTGAAAGAACAGACGGCAAAGAAACATCTAGTCTACTATGTAAGTAAAAGCCTGCTAGATCTTTGAGTTGAGGTATGGATTACTTGAAAAATATGTTTTAGCCCTAATTATGTCATGTACCATCTTTGAGACCTTATTTTGAAAGTCACCCAATTATAGTCGGGACCAATTTACCAATAAAATCATCTGCGTAAACTCGAACTTTCAGGCAGGATGGCCAAATGGTCAGTCAGATTAGCACATATGACATCTCCTTTGAACCCAGGGCAGCAATCAAATCGCAGGCCCTAGCAGACTTTGTGGCTGATTTTAGCCCTAACCTGGAACCAGATCTAATAAAAGAGGTCAATCAACTAGAAAATAAAACCCTAGACCAAGAATGGACCTTGTTCATAGATGGGGCATCCAATGCCGGGGGACAGGGGTTAGGATTAGTACTTAAATCACCCCGGGAGATGTAATAGGTCAGCCGTATGTCGTGAGTTCAAAGCTACCAACAACGAAGCGAGAATATGAAGCCCGATAGCAGCCTAAAGGTATGTCTAGACCTCGGTGTTCAAAACCTAAAGGTAAAAACTGATTCACTCTTAATTGCCAATCAAATAAAGGGAATTTATACAGCCAAGGATGCAAAAATGATTTCGTATTTAGAATATGCAAAAAACCTTACCGCTAAATTTCCTTCATTTGATATCGATCAAATACCTAGAGACTGAATACCTGTGTGATGCTCGCCACCCTAGGTTCAAACTTTACCCCCACTATTTTTGATAAAATAGCAATTGTGCACTTATTAGAGCCGACCATCAAAGAAACTCCGAATTGTCAACCCGTCAATCAGACAGAACTCTTGGACTAAACCTTATTATGATTGGTTTCTCCGAGGAATACTACCTCAGGGAAGACATGAGGCAAGGGCCTTTAGAATTAGAGCTTCATCTTATGCTATCATCAATAACACCTTGTTCAAGAGATAGCAGGCTGGACCCTACCTGAGATGCTTGGAGCCTGACGAAGCCAAGCTAGTACTTCAAGAAATACATGATGGACACTGTGGCAATCATAAAGGAGGAAAGAGTCTGGCAAGCAAAATTCTCAGGACAGACTACTACTGGCCTACACTGAGGGTCGATCGCTCGGAATACTCTTCGAAATGCGAAGCTTGCCAAATCCATGCACCAATCATACATCAGCCATCTGAACTCCTTCATTCAATTTCCGCGCCCTGGCCATTTATAAAGTGGGGCATGTACATTGTGGGAAAACTGCATGTAGTGCCAGGATAAAAAGTCTTCATGTTAGCCATGACTGATTACTTCTCCAAATGGATCGAGGCTGACTCTTACAGGCAAGTAACCGAAAAAGAAGTAATATCCTTCATCAGGACAAATATTATTTGCAGATGACACGTCTGTCGCGTACCTGTCAAAAATAAAACCTAACGGTCTCAACTAAAATGTAGTAGAGGCAGTCGAGTATCGAATCCACAGGGAGGTAATGCAACTATAGCTATCTATTTCTAATCCTATGGTAACAATTGGTGTTGGATTGAATTTTGGTTCCTAAACTACGGAGTTGAAAGGAAAGAGAAATAAGGTAGAGAGCAGTAAAGCAGGAAAATGATTTAAAACTATCAATAAGAGAGGGACATGTCGGGAATTCGGTTCACTACGGTAGTCCCGTGACTCACCAGTAAATGATTCGATTTAACTAGGTCCGAGACGGATGTTAAAAGGTCCTTTCGGTCCACTTTCTATCCTAAAATACCACTGACTTAACTTTCGTCCTCATTAGGGTAGTCTACTGTTTATAGCAGGCCTATTTAGTCCAATCTTTCGATCCAGGATCAAATTTAGCCAGATTAAAGGGTGACATAGAAGCGTGCACTCAACTAGGTCGGGAATTACAGTTAAATTGCTATAGTGACAGAATCTCGTGATTAATCCGTCTAATTCATTTACTACATCGTCACATTTCTACCGTAGATCCCCTAATCCCAACATGAAGGGGTTTAGCTACTCATGTTCGTAATTAATCTAACAAAAATAAATAAGTTTCCAGCAGAAGACATAACGAAATAATAATAAAATGCAATAACGGAAATTAGGGCAAGAAAGAATGATAACATAAACAAGAATTAAAAGCAACAAGTGATTATTAATAATAAAGAGAAGGGAAAGATTACAATCTGAGCGAATCCGGCGTAAAGAACAACGGAATCCGAGCAATAATAATCCGAAACGAAAGTAGCAGTAAAGAAGAATGAGAGCAACGTAATTAAGTTTCAGTAGAGAGTTTTCTAGTATGAAAGATGATAAAAGAGATACCTAATAACCTAGTTAAACGTAGGTTAAATAGGAAAACAAGCAATGTTTAGCGAAATAATTAAACACACGGACTGAATTAAAGCCCATAATGTCGAAAACCTCTCGATCGAGTGGATTAAACCACTCGATCGACCAGCATCTCAGCAGAAGTCCCTCGATCGAGTAAAAGGTCACTCGATCGGGGACTTGGTCATGTGCGGCTTACTCGATCGACTAAGGAGTAGCTCGATCGAGCATCAGGGGGCCTAGAAACCACTCGATCGACCAGCAAACAACTCGATCGAGCACTTGTATCTTCGATTCAGCTCACGTCTTCACCCAAGTGCCTCGTAATGCGTGCAACGATGCTTCCAAGTGCAATATCTCACTCTGGGACAATCCCGTCTCCTCTAAATGCATGCAAAAAGGACGAAAAGGAGTATGGTTCCGCTACTTCCGCGATCATTCCTACAAAAAGGACCAAATACACCAAAGTAGCCAATTCGGGGCAAAATACTATAAAAACAGTATAGAAATGCATAGAAATACGTGCTGAAATAGGCCAAAAAGACTATACATTAGGCACGTATCAAATCTCCCCAAACCAAACCTTTACTCGCCCTCGAGTAAACTCAAAACTAAACTAGTGGAACGGAAATGATAACTCAAGGCTAGCTTAACTTGTCTACTTGAACCAATTTAATGCAACGAAGATCAACAGTTAAAGCTAAGTAGTCAATACGCAAACGAATTATAAGTCGTGTTCGTAAATAAAGTCGACCATCGACCTTGCAAGACCAACAAAATCGGACTCTCACGTGGTCACTCTTCTCTCATGAAGCAAAGGGCAAATGTTATATGTAAAAGAGAGAAGAAAAGACAGTCACTCACCTAACTGCGACCTACATAGCATGCATGCAACAAAAATGAAAGACAATTCAAGTACTAATGGACACACTCCAACCAATAATGTCCGTCACAGCCGAGGATTTGCAAATAATATGGGAATAGTGAGGTTCAGGTGAGAAAAGGCAAAACAAGTTATGGAAATTTGGAGGTAAAAGCGTCAAGCTAGTTCCTAACAGGACCATAATAAGCCATCCGGATCTCAACTGACTGAAAGACTAAACACAGGTGCCCTTCTTTGGCACAAAACTCACTAGACTCAAACACAATCTCCTCAAAAAATATAGAATAAGAGTGGAGGAGTCAGACGGTCACAAAATTCCCTTTTTTAAACACCGTCCAAAATACTAACTCAAAACAAACAACCCTTTTCGATTGTACATCTTCGAACATCTTCTCAACTCTGACAAGAGGGTACAACTGTTTTCTCAACAAATTTTTTCTTCTTTTTCTTTTCGTTCCAGCTCTTTTTTTTTTTTTTTTTTTTTTTCTTTTTTTTCTTTTTTTCTTTCCTTCTTTTTTTTCTTTTTCAATACCCCCTTTTTTTTTTCTTTCCTCCTTCCTTAATACAGACACCAACTCCAACAAGAAAGACAGACCAAACTGCAATGGAAAACATACCACAAGAGGACAAACTAACTAGCTTGACTAGGCAGGCTTAGTTTGGAATGTAACTAATGGGTCAAAAAGGCAAGTTTGGCTAAAGTGGAGCTAAATGGGTGAAAGATGTAAAGAAAGGGGAATTTGCAAGACCCTCCCTGCATATGACACCAACCACAAACCCGAATATGTGCATTTGACGAGAAATTGAATGTCATAAATGTGCAAATGAGATGAACATGCTATGCAAGGAGTACTACTCTCAAAATTCCTAATGAACTGGTCATGAATGGCACCAGTTATGGCTCTAAAAACTCAGAATTTTTTAGTAGTTTGCCAATTTATCAGGTCAAGTCTAAACAGTCAGCTTATATTTGAACAGAAATTCGTAGATTATGCGTATGACAAAGCTAAAAACTATCAACGGAAGTGCAAGGCTCAAGTAAATTGACAAGTTATAGTGCATTGTCATCATGGAAATCTACCGTTCCGACTCAACCTAAATGCAAAAATAAACGTGAAATTTTTGAATTTTTGGAATTTTCTATTTTTTTTGGATTTTTGATTTTTTTATTGAAAATAAACAACGATGCAAACTAAAAATTGAAACGTGAATGCAGAACAAATGCAGAGGCAGACTCAAAAGGATGCAATACCCTCCCCAAACCAAAACGGACAACGCCCTCGTTGTCCTCCAAAGATACACCAGAAAAAAATGGGGATGGGAGTATACAACCAATAAAAGAAAAATAAAGGAGACGAAATAAAACGAGTAAGAGAACATACAAAACACGAACTTCCCCAAACCAGCCCGGCGGGAAGTGAGTAGACCAATAGCTACTCGTCGTCGGCACCGCCGTCTCCCAGGTACTCCGACTCAACAAAACGGTCTCCCCAAACCAGCAACAAACAAGGGGGACCTCTAGTCGTCACCTCCAGCCAAGTCCTCCGCAGTCGGTGTAAACGGGGGATCCCTCTCCTCCTCTCTGGCAGCTCGCTGTGCCGCCTGCTCAGCCCGCAATCGCACCTCTCGTGCTACCGGTGTCTCCTCCTCCTCCTCCTCTGTGTCAGAAGGAAGTGGAAGGTACCCGTCCGCTGGGTATCGGTAGAAGGAGGGATGCGGCCACCCCTCTGGAATCGGTCGGCCGGCTCGGATATGGTACTCGTAGAGCGGGAATACGGCCAAAGCCATATCCCGGCGCATCTCAGTAATGTACCTGCACATATCCAAAAGCAAGGCATCACGACGCCCTTGGTCCATGACCTCGGGCGCCCCTAAAACAGGAGGGCAAACAAAATTGGCCGGCAAAGCCGAACCAGAAGGAGGGTCAAGTGGAGGAAGAGTAGGAGTCTGTGTGGGTGTAGGCGTAGGCGTGGGGGTCGGTCCAACCTGGGCCTGAGTCTGAGCCTGAGAGCTAGAAGATGCTCCGGCCTCCCGCTTCCTCTTCCTAGAAGAAGAAGTAGGGGTGAAGGTAAGGTGGTAGGTAGGTGGAGGTGGCCTCGCTCCCTCAGCAGCAGACGGGAGCGGTAAAAGTGGAGGAAGGGTAGAGCACGGTAAGGTAACAGACGTGGAACCACAGATCTTCCACGTCCTCGCGCTCCCCTTCGTCTTTGGGAACCAGGCGAAGTCAGCCATGGCACCCAGGTCAAGGTGAGCCATCTCATCAGGTGCGGTGAGTCCAGGCTCGGTGGGGTAAAGGTGGCGGGCAATCCTAGTCACTAGCCCGCCGCAGGACAACAGCGGTCTTGACCCAAGTCCCAATTCCGTTCCAATGCTGAGCTACTAGATAGGCAATGTTTAGAACAAACGGGGTACCGTAGTCAATGTTGAGGTACCCCGCGAGAATCGCTAGCTCAGTGTTGGTCACGTTATTGGGCTCAGGTCGCCCAAAGATGGTCTCTCCTATCAGACGCAAGTAGTAACGGGGCGCAGGTAAGTGAACGTGAGCTCCCCTCCGTGAGGGGAAGGGAGTGTGAGTAAGTGCAGCCCCAAAGTGGTCAAGGAGGTCTCGAGGTGGGTCGGTGGGACCGTCACTAACTAGGCCTAAAACCTGCCCAAACCGGGCCAAAGTCCAGTGGTGCGACTCATTGCGGAGTCGAAAGTGAATGCAAGAACTGGAGTGGTCAGCATCGTAAGAGTCGGTGTCGAAGGAGTAGGAGCTGAAGAACTCGTATGTAGGGATACGAATAGTAGCCTCCTGCATGGTAATCAGACCCGACATACCCGTCCCGTTCAACAAACTACAGACCTCCTCATA
The DNA here is from genome assembly GCF_048544455.1 of Silene latifolia. Classification (NCBI taxonomy): domain Eukaryota; kingdom Viridiplantae; phylum Streptophyta; class Magnoliopsida; order Caryophyllales; family Caryophyllaceae; genus Silene; species Silene latifolia. The sequence continues at coordinate 89,652,027 of NC_133531.1, read as the reverse complement.
AATGCCTAAGGTTTCTAGGTCAGTCCGTGCAAGGAAACGGGGGGAGGAGAGAGGGCAACGAAGTAAAGCGGCTAACCGAGTCCGGTGAGCCTCTGAAGTGAAACGTATCGTGGGCATCTTCGGTAGAGGGGTAAGAGTGCCCTCTCCCGTAGCAACAACCTCAGAAGGGCTGGAAGTGATGGCTAACTGGCTAGCCTGCGGGTTCGGCCTCGGTGGCACCATACCAGGCTGCGGGAAACGAGGGGTGAATCCGCAGGCCAGCATGGAAAAAGGCCTGGTAGGAGTGATGGCTGGTGTGGCCTGGACTGAGCTCCCGGCTGAGCTAGCTGAGGCGTGAACTGTCCCTGCAGCTGAAACAAGGAGAACTGGTGCTGCAGTGGTGACCAAGGCGGAGCTAGTGGCAACAAAGCGGGACCATCACTGCTCGCTCACGGCCGATCGGAAGTGGTACTAGTGGAAGGTAAAGAACCACTATCCATCCTGCAATCAAATAAAGGGCTTAATAAGAAAGAATGGCTGTTAACCGTGGCTAAAATGAAGCGTTAACCAGCATGTGACAGCGAAAGATGGCCCTATCAGTCGATAAATTCGACTTCCAGCATATAAAATCCAACAATCCTCAACAAATTCGAAAGGCATCATGTGAGTGGTGGTAATATGATAAAATAATGACTGCTAAAGGGACTAACACAGCATGAAAACCACATATGGGAGCGTGTAGGACTCCTAACAGTCGAATATTTCTACTCACAGTACGAGATTTCCCAGTAATTCACATCAAGTAATGGCGATAGGGGACGGTTAACAGCAGTTAACAACAGCAATAAGTGAGAAAGAACTGAAGTTAAGCAAGCAAGGCAACAGAAAAACCGTATGACAGTCGACATATGTCGACTTACAGGCCCTAATCGCGGAAATCTCGGTCAAAATTCGAATTAACAAGCAAAAACAGTGAGGGATTGGGATAAGATCATCAACAAGCTAATTAAGGGCATATAAACACAATTAAATCGAAAAAAAAATTCGACTAGACATGGATTTTTCGAGCCCTAATTCAGTTTCCCCCAAAAAGATCAAAATAAGTGGAATTAAAATACAAGGGGAAGGAGGAAACACTTACTTGATGATAAAGGACCTACAATAAGCAATTAATCTTCAAGAATCAAGCAAAGAAAAGCGGGTTTTCAGTCGAAAAAATCGCAAACCCTAATTCCCTTTAAAAACAGTGAAGATGAACACAAATAGAGGAGAAAGCAAGGGGCTATTGAAGATTAATTAGCTATGAAGGGATTGTAGGTGGCGGATTTGGAGATTGGGCAAGAAATGCAGGGATTTGGGGGTGAAATCAATCGCACATTAAGGAGGGGGTTAGACGAAATTAGGGTGAAAATGAAATAGAATTAGGAAAATAAGAGTTTTAAGAAAGAAAACTCCCGTGTCCACTGTTCATTTCACTCGATCGAGTGGTTTTAATCACTCGATCGAGGACTTTTGATGTCCCCTTTGCTCGATCGAGTAAGAATCCTCTCGATCGACCTGTTCCTCTTTGGCTTTTCTCGATCGAGTACCTAGACAGCTCGATCGACCCAATTTCTACTCGATCAAGTACAAAAAGTACTCGATCGAGGACTTCCTCTTGTAGACTCTTTGGATTTCGTCCTTTCTTCCTCGGATTGCGTGAAACTTCCCCAAACCTGCATAAAACATATCCAAACACATCCCAAAATACCAAATACGCAGAAAACACAGTCTATAGTCTTAGTCTAAACTAAAGAATTGTCTAAACTAATTGTCCTAATTAAAAAACGTAATAAACAAAGTCAAGAAATTCAAACAAATATCTATTACAATTTGTTACACGGGCATTTCCCGTTTAATTCCCATCGCTTTTCAGCAGCCCCTGGTGGGCTTCTGACTGGAGGACGTCACTTCAGCGATACTGACCGTCCCGTTTGATTTCCATGAGCTTGAATTACTGTTTGCAAGAGGAGGAGGAACATAGTTCCAATCTATGTAGGTTCGAACTTTCTTCGTTCTCGCCCCTCTGTCATCTTCTTTGGCATCCTTGGCTCCAGTTTGATTGATAATGGTTGCACCATGTCCCTTGACAACTCCTTTCTTGCCTTCATCTCGCACTTGCGATAAGGAAAATGACGAACTTTCCTCCTTTTTGCTCTCGGTGATGAGGCGGAGGGTTAGCAATAACAAAGAATATTCCCCAAATTTTCATCCGGAGTGTCAATAATAGGGTCAACAGAAGAGAGGGCATTGCAAGGCGAGCTTGCATGGGAGCCCTCCGGAACTTGGGTGATGAAAAGTCGCTCCTCGTCCCCTACCCGAAAGGTCAAAGTCTTCCCCGACGTCTATTACCGCACGGGCAAGTGGACAAAAATGGTCTCCCTAAAATGATAGGGGTGTGTGCATCTTCGGGATATCTAAGACGACAAAATCAACGGAATAAATAACTTCCCGATCCGAACAGGTACGTCTTCTGCTACACCTAGTGGCCGTGATAAACTACGGTCAGCCATCTGGACAGTCATGTTGGTGCAACTCAGCTTTGTCACACCAAGTCTCTTAGCCAGAGACAAAGGTAAGACACTTACGCTAGCGCCTAAATCGCATAGCGCATTATCAATCAATTGCATACCGATGTGACAAGGAATTGAAAAACTACCCGGTCGATTGCTTAGGGGTAACTTATTTTGAAATAGGGCGGACCCCACCTCGACCAAAGCTACGGTCTCATTATCATTAATAGTCCTCTTACGTGCTAAAATTTCTTTCATAAACTTTAAATAAGAGGGTACCTTAGTCAGCAATTCAGTGAACGACACGGAGACTTCCAAACTCTTCAAGAGCTCAACAAATTTGCCAAACTGTTGATTAACCTTGGTATTCTGCAGCCGCCTCGGGAAGGGAACCGTGATTGGTATCTCGAGCCCCTTGTTTCTCGCTTCCAAAGTGTCTTCCGGAGCAAGTTCGGTATCCTTTGGACGCTTCTTACCTCTCGAACGAGGCCTTTCTGGTAATTCCTCGCTTAAACGAGCACTAGCAGGCTCTCGAATAAGCTTCCCGTCATCAATGCTACTCGATCGAACAACTTCTCCACTCGATCGAGCGCTTTCTTCTTCAAAACCGGTCGATCGAGCAAACTTACCACTCGATCGACCAACCTCATCATCTCTTCCTTCACTCGATCGAGCAGGAATTCTACTCGATCGACCAGCTTCTTCACCACTTCCACTCGATCGAGCATCAAGAGGCTCTCGATCGAGCTGTTTCTTGTCTGACAGCTCCTTATTCACGCCAGAATACTGTTCATCATCGCGATGCCTTCCCCGGTCTGATTTACGTATTCCGGTCCCTCATAAGAAAGACCGCTTCTCAATTCTATCAAATGTACCGTTTCATTTGGATTCTTGTCATTTTGAGTCGGTAAATGACCGGGCTTCCTTGAAGATTGATTTTCGACCGGTTGGGCAACTTGAGTCTCAAGTGCCTTGAATGCCGTGTCCTTCTGTTGTAATTGCTTTGCAATGGACTGCATCATGGACTTTAACTCACCCATCTCACTCACCCCACTAGATGACGAAGCACCTTGGTTAGGAGGGTTAAAAGACGGAGGCTTCTGATAGCCTTGTTGCTTCGGTGTGGAGGAATATATGGTCATTGCGGCTGATTTGGAGGGGTGGTGGGGTTGAGTACGTTCTGGTTACTCCAACTCAAATTGGGGTGGATATTAGGCTCGTAATGAGTGTTGTTTTGCCCGTAATGTTGGAAGGCGGACATTGCTCATAAGGACTAGGACAATAATCGAGACATGTCCATCTCCCCACACCTTGTACGGGCACGAAAGGACCGTCTGTCATAGCATTAACCTGGTACATCCCTCCCTTGAGAGCCCCCCCTAGTTCATACTTGTCAAACCTCGCGGTAAGGGCTTCTAATGCGGCTCAAGAGGATTCAGCGGCTCTCCTTTGGTTTCCTCTTGAATTCCCATATTCAGCCCTATGAGTGGCTAAATCATCTATGATCTTCCACCCTTTGGTTGCTCCCAAGTTGTCGAAAAATCGACCATTGGGCTGCATCTAAAATAGCCCTCTGATCATCATATAAACCATTGTAAAAATGGTTGCACAAACTCCATTTTTCGAAACCATGATGCGGTATGGTCCGCACTAGTTTCTTAAATCGAAGCCATGCCTCGTGGAAGTTCTCGTCAGGCCCTTGTTTGAAACTTGTTATCTGAGCTCTAATGGCGATGGTTCTCGAGGCGGAGAAGTACTTCTTATAGAACGCCAATGCTAGCGAATTCCAATCACGTGCCGTGAGCAGCTCGGTCCAAATCCCTATACCACTCCCTTGCAAAGATCGCGGAGTGAGAAGATGAACATGGTTTCTTTTATCCGATCCGTGTCACGCCGGCGGAGGAGGTATGGAGCAGAAGAATCAATAAAGGTCTCCATATGCTTGCCGCATCTTCGCTGCAGCTCCCGAACCGATTTTTCTCGACCATATTGATGTATGCGAGCTTGGGCTCGAACTTCCTAGAATCTCCCTGGTAATTCGAACCCCTTATAGAGATTGTCAGCCGTGGGCTCGGAGTGACTAGCAATGGTTGCTTCCTCGGCCATTTCGGGAAAATCTGGGAAAGTAATAGATTCAACCGATGAATTGGAAATCGGGAAGACGGTGGATTCTCCTCGAAAAGCTCGTTCTCGTAAAAGCTACCACGAGAACTAGGCTCTTCCTCTGCCTGTTGTTCTTGAAATAGTCTCCTTTTTACGTGCAGAGATCTCTCAATCTCGGGATCAAAAGGTAGTAGTGGACCACCCTGCGACCTGCGCATAAGAAGAAACTACAGACAAGATATAAGAATAGTCTAAGGAACGATGTTCCTTAAACTAAAAGAAGAATTAAAAATAAAACAGCTAGTAAATTGAACAATTGCCTCCCCGACAACGGCGCCAAAATTTGACACGTCTGTCGCGTACCTGTCAAAAATAAAACCTAACGGTCTCAACTAAAATGTAGTAGAGGCAGTCGAGTATCGAATCCACAGGGAGGTAATGCAACTATAGCTATCTATTTCTAATCCTATGGTAACAATTGGTGTTGGATTGAATTTTGGTTCCTAAACTACGGAGTTGAAAGGAAAGAGAAATAAGGTAGAGAGCAAAGAAAGGAAAAATGATTTAAAACTATCAATAAGAGAGGGACATGTCGGGAATTCGGTTCACTACGGTAGTCCCGTGACTCACCAGTAAATGATTCGATTTAACTAGGTGTGAGACGGATGTTAAAAGGTCCTTTCGGTCCACTTTCTATCCTAAAATACCACTGACTTAACTTTCGTCCTCATTAGGGTAGTCTACTGTTTATAGCAGGCCTATTTAGTCCAATCTTTCGATCCAGGATCAAATTTAGCCAGATTAATGGGTGACATAGAAGCGTGCACTCAACTAGGTTGGGAATTACAGTTAAATTGCTATAGTGACAGAATCTCGTGATTAATCCGTCTAATTCATTTACTACATCGTCACATTTCTACCGTAGATCCCCTAATCCCAACATGAAGGGGTTTAGCTACTCATGTTCGTAATTAATCTAACAGCAAATAAGTTTCCAGCAGAAGACATAACGAAATAATAATAAAATGCAATAACGGAAATTAGGGCAAGAAAGAATGATAACATAAACAAGAATTAAAAGCAACAAGTGATTATTAATAATAAAGAGAAGGGAAAGATTACAATCTGAGCGAATCCGGCGTAAAGAACAACGGAATCCGAGCAATAATAATCCGGAACGAAAGTAGCAGTAAAGAAGAATGAGAGCAACGTAATTAAGTTTTAGTAGAGAGTTTTCTAGTATGAAAGATGATAAAAGAGATACCTAATAACCTAGTTAAACGTAGGTTAAATAGGAAAACAAGCAATGTTTAGCGAAATAATTAAACACACGGACTGAATTAAAGCCCATAATGTCGAAAACCTCTCGATCGAGTGGATTAAACCACTCGATCGACCAGCATCTCAGCAGAAGTCCCTCGATCAAGTAAAAGGTCACTCGATCGAGGACTTGGTCATGTGCGGCTTACTCGATCGACTAAGGAGTAGCTCGATCGAGCATCAGGGGGCCTAGAAACCACTCGATCGACCAGCAAACAACTCGATCGAGCACTTGTATCTTCGATTCAGCTCACGTCTTCACCCAAGTGCCTCGTAATGCGTGCAACGATGCTTCCAAGTGCAATATCTCACTCTGGGACAATCCCGTCTCCTCTAAATGCATGCAAAAAGGACGAAAAGGAGTATGGTTCCGCTACTTCCGCGATCATTCCTACAAAAAGGACCAAATACACCAAAGTAGCCAATTCGGGGCAAAATACTATAAAAACAGTATAGAAATGCATAGAAATACGTGCTGAAATAGGCCAAAAAGACTATACATTAGGCACGTATCAGCAGATATGGAGTCCCATCAGAAATAGTATGTGACAACGGAACTCAGTTCGTGGGGAAAAGGACCCAAGCATTCTGCCAAGAATGGAATATCAACCTGGTAACATCAACCCCTGGATACCCAAAAGCTAATGGCCAGGCAGAGTCAAGCAACAAGGTAGTCATAAGCTGCCTAAAAAAGAAGCTGAAAAGAAGACGAGGCAGATGGGCTGAAGAACATCCATTAGTACTATGGGCAGACAGGACAACTCCAAAAACTGCGACAGGCCAAACACCTTACTCCCTGGTGTACGGCTGTGAAGCTGTCATTCCTGCAAAAGTACGAGTACCAACATCTAGATCCAGCCTAAACAACGTTGAAACAAAAAAAGACCTGATGCAAGATAACTTAGTCTTGACAGAAGAACTAAGAGACGCTGCCAAAATCAGGATGGCATCATATCAACAAGCAGTTGCCAGGACTTACAACAAAAACGTCAGGGTGAGGGTCTTCAAAGAAGGAGACCTTGTCCTACACAAAGTATTTCCAAATAAAAGGGAAAAATCAGCAGGCAAGCTGGCTCCCACATGGGAAGGCCCTTACTTAATTGATTCAATTGTTGGACAAGGAGCATACATGCTCCAAACACTAGAAGGGGAAATGATCCCAAGATCCTGGAATGTAACTCATTTAAAACTATTCCATATGTAAAGATCAGATCAGGCTACAGTCAGGTACAAATTCAATCACTACTCAACCTGATGTGCTATGTGATGAACTACATGCTTTATATGACTTGTCTATATTTCATACCTGCTCAACTAACCCATCTATTTACTTTTTGAATCCTGAACAATTATACATAATAAAAGATTATACGCATAAATATTCAGGATTGAGGGCTACTCCACTATATATTCCTGAAACAAAAATTTTGCACTTAATTGTGCCTAACGAGTTGGTAACCATCACCGGATACAAAAAAAAGTCGACCAATCGTGCATGAAATAATTGCTTGACTCCGACTAGGTTAATCGCCACGGATAACAACCGGTGGATGCGACGAAGACGTTGCAAGGGTGTTTTATCCCGACCATCATCCTAAAATGCCCTCTCGACAAAGCCGAATACCAAGCCCTCCCGGCCGGGGACATAAGCCCTCCCGACAGTAGGATTTTCCACCCTTTCAACCATTATAGCAAAAAACTATACTTGGTTGAAATACTCATGACAAAGATTGAAACAAAATGTACAGGTTATTTAACCAGAATAATGTGCAAATCATGCAAACAAAAGATTTGACAGGTCCAACAGGATGAAACTCACAAATCAAGCAAAGGCAAAAGTGAAATCAGCCAAAAGAAGGCCATCATGTCTATATTAATAAACCTTTACCCCCTGGGGCAAAGGTGCCAAAATATTCATAAAGGCCAGGGAGAGCCCCCCTGACCCAAAACAGGAAAATGAAAATAATGTTTGTCCAGGGACATCCCCCCCTGGATGGGCCAAAATACCAACTGAATCAAATAATATTACTGCTTCTCCTCAGAAGCAGCAACATCAACAACCTGCTTCCCACTCTTAGCCGGCTCAGCCCCAACGTTCTGCTCCCCTGGGAATCGACCTCTGTTCATTCTCCAAATTATGCAGTCGATACTTGAAGCAAAGAAAGGCCATCTCACCAGGGTCCCATTTTGCCCTGGCCTCGACAGGCTCCGACATGGCAGCCGCCCTTCCCTTGATGTAGAAATAGAGGGAGGCATGATCCAACTTGAACTCCAAGTCATCCCTCTCCTGGGTAAGCTCTTCATTCCTATCCAGGGCTTCCTGCAACAGCCGCTTGCTCGAAGCTCCCTCAGTCTTAGCAGCATCCCTCTCAGCCTGCACCCTTGTCAAATCGCGCGATTTTGGCGGCCAACAAGTCACCCTTGCAAATTCCAGCTCAGACTTCAACCTATCATAATCTGATCTCATCAGATCAATCCTGGCTACCAAAAAAGTAGCCTGATAGGCATTATGAAGACAGGTCGCGGCACCCTGACCAACGACAAGAGAAGTATGAGTAACTTGTTCCAGCAGGGACAGCAGGTGCAGTAGTGACCTTGGCAGCATCGGACTGCTCAGTCAAGTCGATGACAGGTTCAGTATCCCCGCTTCCCTGAGGACCTTCCTCCTTAATCTTAGCCAGCCTGGCTGAGAGGTCAGCCATACCAAACCTGGCAAGACGAATAGACGACCTGGTAGCTGCAACACGAAGTACTATATCAGCAATATAAACCAAGTATCATCGGGAAGCCCAGGTAAAAAGAAAGGAAAGATTAAAATAGACTTACAGCCTGAAGTGCTGGCACTATCAGCCCCCGACGCTTTAGCCCTGGGAGCACCATCAGCCTTCAAACAGCGAGGAAGGTGACCAACCCCATAACAAAGAGGCCAGGACCTCTCCAAGGGAGGAATAGCAAGGAAAGCAGAGACATTGGGAGTAGGGTACTCAGTTTCAGTAACCCAGTCATCAACTGCACACATGAGAGGTATGACTTATTATTTTCATTTCATTTTTTCACTAACAGGAAAAACATGCAGGTAAAAGAAAGAAATCAAAAGACTCACCAGCCACACAGGCCTAATGATTTAAATATGCCAGGTCAGGACCCACAGAATTGGTCCTGACAAACATATAGCCAAAGAAATTGACCCTTATCATGGCCACTGTCTAAATTGCTCAGAAGAGGAGTAGTTGACGGCCTGACCTTAAAACTTATACGGTCAGGACTGTTTGTTTTAACAGCATAATCGGTCTTCAAATCATCAAGAGAAAAAGAAATATTGTGTTTTTTACAGAGATTTTCAATAGAACATACAACTTTCCACACCATCAGCATCAATTGATAAGAGGGAACACCAATCTCTTTAATAACCTCAACCATAAGAGGAGAAAAAGGAAGCTTACAGCCTGCCCTAAAGGCCCAATCATGGATGCAGAACCAACCAGAACAAGCCCAGTCGGCCCTGATAGGAGAATCCTCGGGGATCCGGACTTCAAAGATCGCAGAATAATCCCCTTATCCTTCAAAATCTTCTCGAACTCGGGCTTCAAGCGGTTTGCAGGAGACTGATCCTCATTTAAAGCCTTGGTAGGCTTGAATTGAAAAGCGCCATGAGATATTGAAATCATCTCCAATGGAGGATCACTTGATTTATCTACTGCGGGAGATGGAGCAGCAGAAGAAGCAGGTAGAGTTTCAGAAGAAACTTCCTCCGGATTCTGAGGAGGAGGAGTAGCAAGAACCGCTGCCCTGGTAGATTTTTTCTTTGCAGCCATTGTTTGAAGAGTTATGGAAAATTGATTAAGAAATTTGGGAAATTGAGAATTAAGAAAACTGAAGAGAAAGAAAGTTAAGAGAAAGAAGACGAAGAAATTATGTTGATGTGTTCAAATTAATGAAGCACCCAAGTATTTATAGCAAAGAAGATTAGAGTTTCAGCTTCAAAATAATTAAGGAAGTTGCAGTAAATAAACCACGCGTCAGCAGTTGCAGTAAAAGAGCCGTTACAGGAAACTGATCAGGGAAAATTTAACCGTTGGGTGATTTTATCAAAATTAAAGTTATCTCCTCATTTTTTCGTCCTGGCACTACCAATGAGGAGATAAGGGGCAATTGTTAGGCCTGGAAATCCATGAGACCACCCCGATCAAGATTTCATCTAAACCCGATCCGGCCAGCTCTCGGGTGCCAGGCTCTCAGGGCACATGAAGTTATGCGCCAGGCCATGGAGAGGACAACGGTCAAAATATCAGGACAATATTTGACCATATCCGCGTATATTAATGGAAATAAATACGCAGCATTAAGTATAAAGATTATGCAGTAATTACGGTAATTAAAAGGGAAATATTCAGCAATTATTACTAGCAATTATGGAGAATATTCAGCCTTCAATGCTAGATCATACAAACGTTCAAGATGGGAAAGCTATATAAGAGACACTTTGAAGATATAGAGATCATCATCATTCGTACACAAGAAGAAGAACGCATATTACATAGAAACACGAGCATTATTGTTATCTTAAGAATATTTTCTCAAATCATATAGTGAAATCCTCTCCTGGCTTGGTGCCCGTGGTTTTTTCCCATTCAAGGGTTTTCCACGTACAAAATTGTTTATCTTGTTATTTTTATTATCTTATTTTTAGCTTAATATCGTACCCTGTCAACCTGACTATAAATCTAATTAGAGCTAGTTAACCCTGCACGATATCACGCTGACCTGATTTCGCCTTGCGCAAAATCCACACAAAACAGTTGGCATAATCGGCGAACCATGGAGTAATATGCCTCTCAAGTTGCGTTTTTATGGCCATAAAGATATCATCGGGGAAAGAGTCATTGATCGGTGTTTCTCCTTCTTCATCATGAAACCGGATCCTTGACAAGTGATCCGCTACTACATTCTCGGCCTCTTTCTTGTCTCTTATTTCCAAGTCGAATTCTTCACTACTACAAATACAGGCAACTACAACGGCCCTTTAACAACGGTTATTCACGAAAATAATCAAAACACGTTGTAGAATTGATGCCGCGAATTTCACCAAACTTAATTACAACGGTTCTGTGTTGTTAACCGTTGTTATTGGTTTTAACAATGGGTCATACTTTCAAAACCGTTGTTAATATAAAAACTAATAACAACGGTTAAATTTTAACCGTTGTTAATAATTTGGCGCAAAATTAGTGAAAAGTAATTACAACGGTTTGTTTAGAACCCGTTGTTAATACTTTTTAACAACGGTTGTAGACTCAATAACCGTTGTTATTAATGTTATGAAAATCTTAAAAACAACAGATTGTTTTATTCTGCTATACGCTACAAAACACAATCACAAGCTAATACTGCTACTATATCATCCTCCATTCCTCCCTGATCGTCTCTCTGTCTTCATCTCCGTCACTGTTGTCACCGTCTTCTCTCCCTCATCGTGTTTATCAATCAGGTATATATATGTTTCTAGCAACGCTTATAGATATATGATTTTTTGAGTTATTATCTAATTTGTTGATAATTTAGCTTAATTGCTTTCCTGAATTTCGTTTATTTGTTTGCTTATTATTGTATTTTCTGAATTAGTTGCCTATTATTACGAATGTAGAATAATGACTCGAACTTGGATGATTGATGCAAATATGAGTGACGGCACTTACAAGGATGGTTTAGCTGAATTTTATGAATTCGTTTCGAACAATTTGAAAGGTTCTTCTAGTATTGCATGTCCTTGTGAAAGATGTGGTAATATTAGCTATATGGCTTTTCCGGACGTTAAAATACACCTAGAAAAGTGGAGATTTCGTCGATCCTATACACGTTGGATTTTTCATGGGGAATCATTAGAGGAAGAGAATAACTCTGAAGAAGATGATGTTGAGGTACATGAAAGGCTAACTGATGATCCTGAGTTTGCCGAGTTTTTTGAGTTGGAAGAGTTGGAAGTAGAGAAGTTGAATGTTGGGTCTATAGATAATGAAGAGAATGATGATGAGTCGATTGCTTTTAAAGATGTAGGTGATGACACTAGAAATTGGGATGACCTTAACAACATGTATGAGAAGTTGTGTGAGTCCAAGCACCTCTCGTATCCTGGTTGTAAGTTCACAAAAATGTCGTTTGTGGTGAAGTTGTATAATATCAAGGGGGCAAATGGGGTGAGTGACACGTGTTTCACTAGTTTTTTAGCCTTGATAAAGGAGTTGCTTCCTGATGGTAATGTTCTACCTGTTAAGACATATGAGGTGAAAAAACTAATAAGAGGAGTGGGTATGAAATATGAGAAAATACATGCATGTCCAAATGATTGCATATTGTATCGGAAATTATATCAAAACTTAACCAATTGCCCTAAATGTTTGGAGTGGCGTTATAAGGATAAGGAAGGGATCTCGGCTAAGGTGTTGTGGTATTTTCCATTAATACCAAGAGTCATAAGGATTTATGCGAATCCCGATGATTCAAAAATGTTAACTTGTCATGAAACAGGAAGAATAAATGATGGAAAGCTAAGACACCCGGCAGATGGTATGCAATGGAAATCGTTCGACGCTAAGTATCACGGCTAAGGTGTTGTGGTATTTTCAATTACTACCTGTGGCTATTCGTTCCATTTTACCTGAAAAGGTAAGATATGCTATAACTAGATTATGTCTCTTCTTCCAGTCCATATGCGAGAAAGTCATCGATCCCGATGACGCGGATTCATTGCAGGACCTCGTTGTAACCTCCCTTTGTCAGTTGGAAATGTATTTTCCACCCTCTTTCTTCACTATCATGATTCATCTGACCATTCACTTGGTTAGGGAGATTTTGTACCTTGGGCCCGTGTACTTGAGATACCAGTATCCTTTCGAAAGATTGATGAAAGTCTACAAGGACTATACATCTAATCAGTATCGTCCGGAAGGTTGTATTGCTGAACGCGCTATTTTAGACGAAGCTCTTTCATATTGTTACGCTCATCTCTCCCCTGAGGAGTTGATTGGCGTTCCTAAGAATCGTCATAGTGACTGGATGACCGAAAAAGGTATTAGGGGCCGGGTTGAAAAAATTGTGACACGTGAAATGTTGCATTTAGCACACACGTATGTGCTAAACAACGAAGATGAGGTGCAACCTTATATTCAACAACACAAAGATGAGCTCAAATACGATCACCCAAACAAGACCGAGAAGTGGATTGCGAACGAGCATACGAAGACGTTTGCAGAGTGGTTTAGGAATATTGTCTTAGAGTGTACGGATCAAACTGGTGATGACATCTCTCCTAGGTTACTACGTCTTGGTTTAGGTCCAAATGCCAGGGTCACCTTTTACAACAGTTTTGCCATTAATGGATATACTTTTTACACCCGCGAGCAAGATGAGTTGAGCACAATGCAAAATAATGGTGTGAGTTCTGAATTTGAGGCAACGCACTTTGCTACTTCAGAAGATAAAAAGCCTATTTGGGGAAAATGCCTTTATTATGGTGTTATTCAAGAAATATTGGTACTAGATTACATTGATTTCACAATTCCTTTGTTTCGATGTAACTGGGTTGATAACAACATCCATTGTGTCCGAAAGGATAAGATGGGATTTACGTTGGTCAATCTGGGTAAGGTTGGCAATAATAAGGATGATCCTTTCGTAATGGCATCCCAAGCTAAACAAGTGTTCTATGTCACCGATCCTATGGATAAGAAGTGGTATGTTGTACTGTCTATAAGGAGTAGAAGGAGTAGTCCATCCGATAATGGTGATGATGATCAGGATGTCGTTTTTGAGGGAATGGATCACTCTACCACTGTATCTTATTTCGACGATGTTGACACTGATCATGAGGACACTGAAAGCATCTATATGCGTGATGACCATGGTGAAGGTATTTGGGTTAACGAAAAAACTATGACATCCAAGAAACGTCCCCGATCCTGAGTTGGTCTATAATGTAAGTTATTACCTTTTATTTTTATTTTTATTTTTTAAATATATATATCTTCCTTTTAGTTTTTTTTATTTTATTTTAAATAACTATCTCCACTGAACAGATTTGCATTTAGGAACTGCATATTTAATACAAACGTAAAGCACTGATACAGACACACAGAGTGATATGGACGACCAACATTTTGAGTCATTTTCAGACCAGTAATTTGATGGTTTAATTTATTGGTAAATCAATAATGGTCATTGTTAAATAAAAATTCCCAAATTTGCATGGCATGGTAAATCCTGTAGCTTAGATATGCAGTATGCATGCATGCTGGTGTTGTCTTATTTTCTTGATCTTATTATTAGATGGGGATGCAAATTGAAATTGTTGAATAATGTTGCGTATATGGTTCTTCATCATAAAGATACGTATGTATTGTTACAGTTTGGACCGTAATGGAATTACGGTTAATTTAAAAAAAAAAAAAAAAAAAAAGGTTCAACAATAACAACGGTTATATTTAAATTACCCGTTGTTATTACTTTCAACAACGGTTATATTTACATCACCCGTTGTTATTACTATCAACAACGGCTGTAGTACCCCTACCCGTTGTCATTGATTTTTTTGACATATTTCATTTTGGCGCAAATTTGGTGAAAATATATTACAACGGGTATATTTTAACCGTTGTAATAAATTTTTGACAACGGTTGACTTTTATTGACCCGTTGTTATTAACATATAACAAAGGTTTTGTTTTGAGCACCCGTTGTCAATAGTTTGTCTTAATAAAAAACTAATTTACAAACACATACAGCATACCATACACAAACACACACAACACCAGTTCAACCGTTGGTATCCTGAGTTTATTCTTCTCTCTTCCTCGCTTTCTACATTCTCGTCGCCGGCCGTCGCCCAGTTTCCGTTGCCTTCCCTTATCATCTACTTCACTCCTCTTTATCATCATCATCATCAGGTATGTTCACTTTAGTTTTGTGTTCCGTCATTAGGGTTTTAAGACGATCATCTTTTTTCTTTTTCATGCATCTGTTTGTTTTTCGTCTTCTTTGTTATCTTTATCATACCGCATCATCTACTTCACTCCTCTTATTAGGGTTTAGGATTTTAGAAGCTCAATCTATTGTTTTAAATTTTCATTCCTATTAGGGTTTAGGATTTTAGATAATACTCTGCATGTACGTTGTTAAGTTGTTCATTTCCTATATCATTCATATTTGGATTTTAGGATTATCATGGGTGAAAAACGAAAAAGAAGTCAAAAGAATATTAAGCATGAGGATAATAAGCCTGGTGAGAGGGGTGCTACGAAGTGCCCGAGAGCCCTTGCAGCTATAGCCGCTGTTGGGCCCTAAATTATCCTGCCTGACCTGATATAGGCCAGGCAACAGCCAAAGACAACTTCCAGGCTCTAGAGATCCAAAACCAGGCACTACTCCAAGATTGACAGGCACTAAGCAGGAGTTGATTGAAGACAAAGTGAATAATAACCAAAGAAATGAAAAGATAAAGCGCCAGGCCATTGCAGGCAACAAACAAGCAGTCTCATATGTTCCCTACAAAAAAGGAAGACCAATTCCAGAAGGCAAAGATATAGGGAGCAGTCAAAGCAACGGCTAAGAAAGAAGCAACCATCTCCGGGTAAATAGGGCACATTCCCTATTTACCAGGAAAACCTAAACGGCACAAAAGGATTGAAAGCAACCACCTATAAATAGAAAGAAAGGGAAGACAAGAAGCATCATCTGAGATATCATCACTTTTACTCATACACTTTGTATTCTTAAGCAATATATTCATCATCACGCCCGATATAACAATACTCACAGTGTCCAAAATCATAGTAACAATCACTCCTGGCTTGGTGCCCGTGGTTTTTTCCCTTATTCCCAGGGTTTTTCCACGTATAAAATCCTTGTGTCATTATTTGTTAGTTTGCTTTACATTTAATTATTCCAATCAGGCAAGTTATTCGAGTTAGATCACCCTACATATAAATTCCTGGCAGGACGCTCTAGATCACTGAAAATCCTGCTAAAACAATTGGCGCCCACCGTGGGGCATCTAACTCAAAAATAATCAAAAGCCCACCATCAAAATACCACAAAAAACTAAGAAAAAATGGCAGGAGATAGCATTGAGCAACAATTAGTCATTGCCAAACAACAACGATTGTTGGAGATGGAACAACTCAAACAAAAAATGATCCAGCCAAGTCAAGTGGCAAAATTGAAAGAATCGAGAATCCAGACCTAAAGATACGATTGGGAGAAAAAGCTTCAGGATCAAAATTGAAAGTCCAACTGCACACCATTCTCCTCCATCATAAGGAACATTGACTTCTCCAATATTGGTACTCCAACTCCATCCAAAGCGGAGAAGAAACGGACTCAGAGAACTCCAAAATCAAGAACTCCAAGATCAGACTAACACAGCCATTATGATGGCTATGCTCCAGGAAATCCAAAAACTTCATGAGAGATTTGAAAAGATCCCAGGAGTTCCTACCCCAATTGAAGAAGCAAATCCAGAAAGCTATCTTGATTCTCCTTCGTGGATGAAATAGCAAAAACAGACCGCTAAAGAAGTTTGTGATTCTCTCAATGAGAATCTATGATGGAACCACTGATCCACAAAACCATGTTGCCTATTACAAGCAAAGAATGTTTGGCAAGATCAATTCCCAGTGAACTACGTCAAGTCTGCATGTGTAAAGGATTTGGAACAACTCTGAATGGACCTGCCTTGCAATGGTACATAAACCTGCCAAATGGAAGCATCAAGTCCTTTGCTGACCTGGTCAATTCTTTCAATCATCAATTTGCCAAGACAGGGAACTAGAGAAGAGATCCATGACACGTACGGGGGTTAAACGAAGCCTGGAGAATCAATCGATCATCACATGACAAGATTCAACAAAGAAAAAGTGTCAATCCCCAGATGTGATGTTGGAACGACCATTGAAGCTTTCGAGCAAGGGCTACCCCTGACAGGTGACTTCTATGATGAAATGACCATGAAGCCCTGTCATACCTTTGAAGATGTCCAAGCATTAGCCATAGGCTATATCAGTGAAGAAGACAAAGGCTACAAGGCGGACAATGCGACAACAACTCGGGATATGACAAAACCAACAGGAAAAGCTTTAACAACAAAGGAAGCAAAGTGCCAGGCCATCTCCCTACGCAAGACCCGACGATCGAAGTCAACTATACACATGAACAACGAGGTAACTCCTATACTTATCCTCCTGTCCAGGAATATAACTTCTCTGTTGACATTGCAGGATTAATCAAGAGGCTTGACCACATGGGAGACATTGTCAAGTGGCCAAAGAAGTCAGACAACCCCAACTCAAGAAAGGACACCACCAGGTGGTGTGAATTTCACATGGACATAGGTCACACAACAGAAGAATGCCTGGGATTACGGAGACAAGTGGCTTACCTGCTAAAGAAAGGATACCTGAAAGACTTGATGCAAACAAAGAACAAGGAAGATGACGGAACAAGAAGAAACACAGAAAGGCAGCAACGTGACCTACCCCCTGCACCACCCATTTATGAAGTCAAATTCATCAATGGAGGATCGAAATTTGTGGCTCGACCGGTTCGGTTGCTAAGAAAATTGCCAGGGAGTCAAAAATGAAATCTCCTTTTAAATCTAGCAATTTACCTCAAATTACTTTTGACGACACGATATGCGGGGCATTCCGGACCTCCACCATGACAGCTTGGTAATCACCATGCAAATAGGGACCGCACGTGTCATGAGAATCCTGGTAGATGGAGGCGATTGATAAACTTTGATCATGCTCGATGTCCTTAAAGCAATGAAGATTGATGAGAACCAAATCATAAAGAAATCTAATGTCCTAGTAGGATTCAGTGGAGAAACAAGAAACACACTAGGAGAAATACACCTACCCACATATGTGGAAGGAGTATCTTCATATGAAAGATTTGGAGTCCTGGACTCGCTCGTCATCCTATAATGCTATATTGGGAAGGCCATGGATCCACAACATAAGAGCCATACCCTCTACCTATCACCAATGCATCAAAATACCAACAGAATGGGAGTAGCAACCATTAAAGGTGAACAAAAATCTGCCCAGAATGTTATACGAGGCATTGAAGCCTTCCAAGACAGGTAAGTCCCTCGCCTTTAGCAATTACAAAGAGTACCCTGTCAGACAACTCATGTGGCAAAACCAAAATGGAAACTCGATCAAGTAATTTTAGACCCTGAGTACCCGACAGGCATGTACTAGTAGGATCGATGTCCCCCGACAATATCGGGCCGACTTAGTAAGTTTTCTTAAAAGTAAATCTTCATGTTTTGCCTGGTCACATTTTGATATGACCGGAATAGATGCCAATATTGTTACACATAAACTAAATGTTGATGAGTCTTATAAGCCTGTCCAGCAGAAAAGAAGAAAATTTGCCGCTGAAAGACATGCCATCATCAATGAAGAAGTAGACAAACTACTGGACATGGGGATGATAAGAGAAGTCATGTACCCACCGCTAGCCAACGTAGTGGTGGTTCAAAAGAAGAATGGCAAGTGGAGAGTCTGTGTAGATTACACAGACCTCAATAAAGCCTGTCCAAAAGACCCATTTCCACTCCCACACATAGATGCAATGGTGGATGCCACAGAAGGACATGAACTCCTGACATTCATGGATGCCTCAAGTGGATTCAACCAAATCAAGATACACCTATCTGATCAGGAACATACTGCATTTATCACAGAAAGAGGCATATACTGCTACACAGCAATGCCTTTTGGCCTGAAAAATGCAGGAGCAACATACCAACGCCTGGTCAACACAATGTTCAAAGATCAAATAGGGGACACCATGGAAGTCTATATTGATGACATGGTAGTTAAATCAAAGAAAGCTGAAGATCATGTCAGGGACTTGGAAACAGCCTTTAAAATCCTGGAAGATTTCAATATGAAACTCAATCCATCCAAATGCCATTTCGGGGTATCCTCAGGAAAATTCTTGGGGTACATGGTGACCAAAAGAGGAATAGAAGCTAGCCCAGAACAAATAAGAGCCATACTAGAACTGGAATCCCCCAAGTCAGTCAAAGATATTCAAAAACTGACAGGACGAGTTGCAGCCCTGAATAGATTCATTTCCAGATCATCAGTAAGATGCAAGGCATTCTATGACCTACTCAGGAAGAACAAAGCATTCAAATGGTTGCCTGAACATGAGTCAGCCTTCCAGGAACTCAAAACATACCTGACTACACCTCCGTTACTTGCCAAACCAGACAAAGGAGAACCCCGACCGGTCTACCTATCAGTCACAGAAACAGCAATAAGTGGAGTCCTGACCAAAGAAATTGATGGCCAACAACATCCAGTCTACTATGTAAGCAAAAGTCTCCTAGATGCAGAAACCAGGTATGGCCTACTTGAAAAATATGTACTTGCTTTAGTAATGTCCTGTACTAAACTTCGACCTTATTTTGAAAGTCACCCAATCATTGTAAGAACCAACTTGCCTATCAAATCTGTCCTGAGAAGGCCCGAGTTGTCGGGCGAGAATGGCAAAATGGTCGATAAAATCAGCACCTATGATATAACCTTTGAACCCGGATCGACAATTAAGTCTCGGGCACTAGCACTTCGTGACTTCGTGGCCCTTCACCCTACCCTAGAACCAGACCTCATAAAAGAGGTCAACCTTCTTGACACACAAAAAACAGACCAGGAATGGATTCTCCATGTAGATGGGGCAACAAATATGAAAGGCACTGGCCTAGGATTAGTCCTAAAATCACCACAGGGAGACCTGATTGCACAGGTCATTAGTTGTGAGTTCAAAGCCACGAATAATGAGGCTGAATATGAAGCCCGATTCTGGATTAAAGGTATGTATAGAACTCGGTGTAGCAAACCTCAAGGTAAAAACCGACTCTCTCTTAATTTCCAATCAAGTTAAAGGAGTATATCTTGCAAAAGATTCAAAAATGATACTCTATTTGGAATATGTCAAAAACCTTTGCAAAAAATTCCAAACCTTTGACATTGACCAAATACCAAGGGACTTAAATTCCCGGGCGGATGCCCTAGCCAGCACTGGGATCAAATTTCACCTGTTTGTGTTTGACAAAATACCCATCGTCCACCTGCTGGAACCAACCATAGAAAAGCCTGAACAAATTTGTCCTATTCAGAAGATACAAATTCTGGACTAAACCTTACTATGATTGGTTCCTACGGGATACTCCCGCAAATAAAAACGAAGCAAGGGCCACGAAAATCAAAGCATCCACTTATACCATTATAAATAACATCTTGTTTAAAAAGTCTCAGTGGGACCTTACTTACGTTGCCTGGAACCAAATGAAGCCAACCAGGTTATAGAAGACATACATAATGGCTACTGCGGAAATCATAAAGGTGGAAGAAGCCTGGCAAGCAAAATTCTCGGGACAGGCTACTTCAGCCAACCCCGAGAGCCGATCGCATAGCATACACTCGAAATGTGAAGCTCAAATCCATTCCCCCTATATCCATCAACCATCGAACTACTACATTCCATCTCGGCCCCACAGCCATTCATGAAATGGGGCATGGACATAGTAGGAAAGCTACCTCAGGCGCCTGGACAAAAAGTCTTCATGCTAGCAATGACCGACTACTTTTCCAAATGGATAGAGGCAGACTCTTACAGGCAAGTCAAAGAAAAAGATGTGATATCATTCATCAAAAAAATATCATATGTAGATATGGAATACCTTGAAAATAGTCCGTGATAATGGGACACAATTTGTGGGAAAAAGAACAACTAATTTACGTGCACAATGGAATATCAATTTAGTCACATCTACACCAGGCTACCCTAAAGCCAACGGCCAAGCAAAATCAAGCAACAAAGTAGTAATCGGTTGCACGAAGAAAAAGTCGAAAAAGAAGAAAAGGAAGATGGGCGGAAAGAGCTCCCCTAGTTCTATGGGTGACAGGACCACACCCAAAACCACGGGCCAAACACCATATTCCCTGGTCTATGGCTGCGAAGCGATAATACAAATGAAATTCATGTGCCAACTACCGGAAGCGGCTGAACACAATAGAAGAAAACAGACCCTATTACAAGATAACCTACTCTTAACGGAGAGGAACCGAGAGATGCGACCAAAGACAGGATAGCCGCCTACCAACAGACAAGAGCCGGGAGTTACAACAAAAATGTCAATATCAGAGTATTCAAAGAAGGAGACCTGGTATTAAGGAAAGTTTTCCCAACACCGAGAAAAGAATGCAGGCAAACTAGCCCCTACATGGGAAGGCCCATACTTAATTGATTCAATAGTGGGACAAGGAGCCTACAGGGCTACAAACTTTGGAAGGAGAAATGATCCCCGGATCTTGGAACATTCTCCACTTAAAACTATTTCATATCCGAGAAGCGGGTAAAACTACTCACCCTATATACATGTGCTAAGTTTCATACCTGCTATGTGCTAAATTACTTGCCTATCATTCTTAATTTCACCTAAAACTTTATTTCAAATCCTGAAAACTTGTTTTACGCCTTCTTTTCACTTATTATATGTTATACTTTAGGCTTAAACAAATGTTCGGATTGAGGGCCACTCCACCCAACCCGAACAAAGATTTCTAAAAATGCTCTAATTTGGCACCGCCCGACCCGAAAAATAAACCGAGCTCGAAGACATAAAAAGACAAGTACAAAGGTGGAATAGACCATAGTACTTGTCAAAAAGCCCTCCCGACAGTGAGAGGGCCATAAGCCCTCCCGACCAAGAACCACCCTCATTCTTAAAAGCCCTCCCGACAGTGAGAAAAAGCCACCATTCCCCATAAACACAGGAATGAGGGCCATAAGCCCTCCCGACAGGCATTATTCTAACAAAAATATCACATGAATATACAGGTACAAATTCCGAGTCAAAAACAAAGAAAGAAAATCAAGAAGGGAAAGGACATATATATTCAAACCGACCCATGAATACATCCTTCCCAGGCAAAAATAACACACCGTTCATTCAGGCAAAGCCAACAAAAACCAAAACAAATCCTAAATCATTTGTTCAGGGAACATCCCCCCCTGAATAGGCCAAAACAACACAAACAAAAAACAAAAAATATTTCAAACTAAGCCACCTTGGACACTTTGTGTAGCGAGCCAATCCCCTCATCGCCACCTCTTCTTCTTCATCTCCATCCCCTTCAACATCACTATTTTTCCCTTTAGATGGAGGAGAGTCCACCTCCTCATCGATGCAACTTACAAAGCTCGGGATACGTGGTATTGAGATCGGCCAATTCCGATCGGGATTCCAAAAGGCCTGACTTCGCAGGGCTCTTTCATAGCATCCACACGACCCTTGCCAAGGAAATACAGGCGACATCTTTATACCTGGCCTCGAACCTCGTCCCTCTCCACGGTAATTCTTCATTTACCTTTAATTTGCTCTCCCGCATAGCCTTGTTTTTCACCTTCAATTCTTCCCCGGGCAATATCAAACTTGGCACAAGAGCTTTCAAAGCATCCCGAGCGATTTCGATTAGCGACTCCACCAAAGAACCGAGCCTTCCCGCCTCATTATCCTCCTTCAACGAATGATTCTCGACCTTGACACCTCCAAATCGCTTTAAACTTGTCAAAGATCCTTTTTCAAGATTTGTACCTCCCAATCCAAGGCATTTTTTAGACCATGAACTGATTCCAGTTGACAGGCACTCCTCAGCACATCATTAACATTCTAAAAACAAAAGAAAATGCCCATCTAAGCCACCAAAAAAAGAAAACACACACAAAAACCCACAACAAACAAAGACAAAAAAATATATACCTCCTGAAGCATGGTAACCAGGTTGGCGGATAATCCCGGAACGATACATAGCGGCCAAAGCACGAGCGAAGCCTCCTCTCGCCCGATACTTGAAATAAGGATCATCAACCACAAAAGCCTGAGCCTGAATTTGATCCTTAGCAAACTGGACCTCATCCATACGAGCCCTGACTCCCCTGACCTCATGAACTCCTCCCAAAGACTCATCCACTCTCTTCCTCTTCTCGGGACGATCACTTTCATCCACAACCTTTTCAGGCGATACCAACTGAGCCCCCGCACGCATTCCCCGAATTTGAACAAAGACTATCACTCCCCGTTGCCTCACCGCTCTTTGACTTCTCCCCCGTAATCCCAGAAACCCCGCCTTCACCAAAGACAGACCAAAACTAGTAATCCTGGCAGAAGCCCTGGTAGCTGCACGACGAGTTTCTAAAATCAGCAATATAAGCATGAATCCAATACAGGAAACAGAATGACAAAACAAGCAAAAGAACTTACTCCCCGATGAAGATACCCCCGGAACCTTAGTGCTCTTCACGGGCTTATAAGTGCTCAACTTAGCCTTCTTAAAACGAGGCATAGCACTTGCCCCAGACAGGAGCGGGCCAAGCCCTCTCCTCTTCAGTAACGCCATAAACGCTGCTATCCGGTCACCCGACCCTCAAAGATCGGGATCATTCACCCAATCATTTACTAAAAGAAAACACGGGCAAAGTAAGTAAACTCTCCAAAAATACTATTACCAAACCAAAAATTATGCGGGAAAGAAAGATTACCTCCTTCAACAATTTGGATAATTGAGATAGTCAGTCGGACAATTGAATCGACCTTGATAAACATATAAGTCTGAGCCCAGCCTTTATCATCCCCTGAATCAAAATTGGTGATCAGGTGAGCCATCTTTGACCTGACTCGAAAATTGAACCTCCCAGTAGAATGACTCTTCAGATGATAAACATTCTTAAAATCATCCAGAGTAATAACCAACTTATGCTTAGAACATAAATGCTCAATAGAATGGACAATCTTCCAAACCATTGGCATGAGTTGAAACGGAGGAACCCTAATAGCCCTAACCACCTCAGCCATAAAAGGAGAAAGGGGAAGTTGACCACCACCCCTGAAAGCCCACTCAAAAATACAGAACCAACCGGGCTACTCCAATTAGCCCCGATAGGACCATTCTCGGGAATCCAAACCTCGGCCCCATGAGGAATGAGACCCCGCCCTTTATATAATGCTCAAAAGCAGGTTTCAGTTGATTAGCCTCATGGAAAGAGACTGCTAAAGCCTTATTAGGAGAATACTCAACCCCCTTATAAGACATGGACAGAACCTCTGGAGGAGGAACAACCTCCACCACGTCATCCTCAGGAATGACTTCAGGGACCCCCTCAACCTCAGCAGAAGCCATTTCAACTTCAACAGGAACTTTTTCAACCTCAGCAGGAGCTTTTGAAGCTGCTGTCCTTCTCCTGCCACCAGCCATATATTATTTTTTCTAAAAGATGAATTTTTGCAAAGGAAGAATTTTTTAGAAAGAGAAAGAAGAAAGTTAGAGATTGGAATGTGAAGACATACACTTTAACAAACAAGATATTTATAGCATAAAACCATAACGGCTAGGAAAGCAAGTGGTTAATATCAATCATGACTCTCCTAGGGTTTTGTGAACCTACCCTATTTATGGCAAGTAACCGTTACAAGAAGTTGAAGCAAACTCAAATTCTGAATCCGATAGAAAGTCCCCAAGACAAATCACTTGCCTGGCCCAAATTTTTATCTCCTCATTCCTGGCCAGACCCAATAAAGGAATAAGAAGATAAGGGGCAATTGTTGGGCCCTAAATTATCCTGCCTGACCTGATATAGGCCAGGCAACAGCCAAAGACAACTTCCAGGCTCTAGAGATCCAAAACCAGGCACTACTCCAAGATTGACAGGCACTAAGCAGGAGTTGATTGAAGACAGACGAATAATAACCAACAGCCTGAAAAGATAAAGCGCCAGGCCATTGCAGGCAACAAACAAGCAGTCTCATATGTTCCCTACAAAAAAGGAAGACCAATTCCAGAAGGCAAAGATATAGGGAGCAGTCAAAGCAACGGCTAAGAAAGAAGCAACCATCTCCGGGTAAATAGGGCACATTCCCTATTTACCAGGAAAACCTAAACGGCACAAAAGGATTGAAAGCAACCACCTATAAATAGAAAGAAAGGGAAGACAAGAAGCATCATCTGAGATATCATCACTTTTACTCATACACTTTGTATTCTTAAGCAATATATTCGCCTGTCACGCCTGATATAACAATACTCTGTCAGGCTGTCCAAAATCATAGTAACAATCACTCCTGGCTTGGTGCCCGTGGTTTTTTCCCTTATTCCCAGGGTTTTTCCACGTATAAAATCCTTGTGTCATTATTTGTTAGTTTGCTTTACATTTAATTATTCCAATCAGGCAAGTTATTCGAGTTAGATCACCCTACATATAAATTCCTGGCAGGACGCTCTAGATCACTGAAAATCCTGCTAAAACAGCCGCTAAAGAACCGATGGAAATAACATGGAGCTCGATGGGTTTCCCTACTGGTCCAAATGCGGGTTTTTTATCCAGTTGGATTGGATGTTGCACAAGACAGTTTGTGCCTATCAATTTAGATGATGTTAGAACTTTGAATCCAAAATTGGCGGAGTTATACTTGGCTCGTGTAAAGGAAGCCTTTATTATACCCGATGAAAGCCATGATAAGTATTTAATGCATAAGGCAGCGGATGTCCACATGCAGTGGAGGTGTGACATTTCTAGGGATTGGTTGTATGTGGACAAGGCAACGGGGGAGATGCGTAAGAGCCCACCGGCAAACAAGTGTCCCACCATCAGTCAGGAACAATGGGATCTTTTTAAAGAGATGAGAACTACTGAGAAGTTTCAGGTTAAATATCCTCGCCTTTTAACGATTTACCTATCATTTTTTTAATTAATGAGTCCTTTATATAATCTTTTTATTATCTCATATACTTGCGCTTTTATATAATTATTTGAAGGCCGTTAGCAGAAGTAATCGTGCTAACATTTAATGCAAGAAGGGGAAATGGTATGGTTCTCGAGGCGGTTACAGAAAGATAGAAGAGAACCTCGTAAGTAGCATGCATTATTCCCCGGCCTGTGAGACTTTATTTTTTTAATCACACTTGGACTTGGATTGATACATATTTATATGTATAAATGTTACCATGTTAATGTGTAGGTGGCAAAGGGAGTGACCAACTTGGATCGGTATGTAACTTATAAAGAAGGGCACACGCCTAAAGGATCCCGGTCGTCGCGTGACAAATATGATGAGGAAGTGTTGGCCAACATAGTAAGGATTATTTTATTAAGACGAGCTCATTACTAACTTTATTATTTTAGTCACAAATATAATTTGAAGTTTATTTAATATATTATAGGACAACGTATTGAAAGAGGTAAAAGAAGGGAAATTCACTCCCGGTGGTCGTAATGACGTTCTTCTTTAGAAGCGATCGGCCGACCCGAACATCCAGGTCGTTTGAGGGGCGTCCTGTTACAGGTTTGAGTAACGAAATATTATGGGACAACTGCCCCGATAAAGAAGAAAAGGAAGACTAAGTCCGAGAAGGCCACATGGTACCATTTATTCTATTATTTTCATTTAAGTTCAATTCACATGTTATTGTTGGGATAAAAATTGCTGAAACATTACATTCTTGGCACGACTTGATTAATGGCATCCGTACTACTAAAGTTGAATCTTTGGAGGTAAGCTTTCCGAAGAAGAAGTGAAGATGATGGAGGATGTCATTTACAAAGGGGGTAATAAGGTACAACAGATTGGTCAAGAGGTCGCTACTACCTTGGCAATACATGAGAAGGAAGTATCGGTCAACGAGATTAAGAAAGATCGTGTACCTAATGCTTCAAGTCAGAACAACTAAAGCTCATCAGGTACCACCTAATACTTCCTTAATTTTCTTCTTTTTTTTTTTTTTTTTGGGTAAGATCGGGGTGTATTCCCCTGCTCTAATGCTATAACTTCTGACATCGTGCCATTGGTTAATTTTATTAGGTAAATAATGGGTCTGAAAAGGAGATGCAACTTGAGAAGACGGTCGCTGAAAACAAAGATACATCCCCTTCAAGTCGGTTCCTGTTTTCGAAGGTATGCATACATGAAGTGTTTAATTAGTTAAATTTATATGAATTCTATTAAATTTTGGGATATAATAATGTATGTGTATATTCTTCAGGCCGTAAACAAGAGGGTAGTAGTTATTCTTGCTGACCCTAAATTCGAAAATCCAAATGTGCGTGTTGGCCGGGGTCTCGTAGAAATGCACACCAAATCGCAGCTGAATCGTAGTAGTTCATGGCGAAAAACTTTTGCCGAATCATAGAAAAGTAGAGATAACTACGGTCTTTCCAGCCATGAAAACTTTCAACTGCTGTCCCGATTCGTGACGACATTACCATTCTGGGAGATGCGGTTGGGAGTTTCATCCAATGGCCTGAAACTCACATCTACTTGGCTCGGTCGTCTCCACCTCAGCAGCCGAAAGCAGTTGGGGTTAGAAGAAATACCTTTATATATATGTTACATTTTTAATTGTTGAATGTTTTTATATGTTAAATTTATATGTAGGGAACAAAAAAGCCGGCTTTGGCGGATAAGCCTAATGTCCGAGGACTTGATGAGGTATTTAATTAACTTCTCCATTTTTATGAAAACCTCCCTTTAATTTTTTTTGTTTCTGTATTTCTAAAAAGCATGGAAATTTATTGTATGTAGGGAACAGAAAAGCCGGCTAAGGCGGATAAGCCTAAGTCCCCGGACATGCCAACTACCTCGTCCAAACAACAACTTGATGAGGTATTTAATTAACTTCTCCATTTTTATGAAAACCTCCCTTAAATTTTTTTTGTTTCTGTATTTCTAAAAAGCATGGAAATTTTTTGTATGTAGGGAACAGAAAAGCCGGCTAAGGCGGATAAGCCTAAGTCCCCGGACATGCCAACTACCTCGTCCAGACACCAAATTGATGAGGTATTTAATTAACTTCTCCATTTTTTTAAAAACCTCGCTCCCTTATATTTTGTCTGTATTTCTAAAAAGCATGCATGGTAATTTTGTGTAGGGGACAAAAAAGACTGATAAGCCTAAGTCCCCAAATCATACTGCTACTACTACCTCATCATTGAAAGAGCAGGTTGACGAGGTATTTAGTTAAGTACGCTTTTATTTTTATTACTCCAACTAGGATATGTTACCTTTGGATTTTTTATTATTTTAATTATCTACATGTGTAGGCTGGTGGTAGTAGCACAAAATCAAAGAATCATTATTTCCCCGACCTGAAAGAAGTTAGGAGTTTAAACGACACACAATATACTGGGAAGGATTACATGCAAAAAGTAAGAACGGTGACGATGAGGAAACTGCATGAGGAGGCTGGCCGTCGCATAGCAACCGAGCAATTGATAATTATTCCGCTCGAGGAGGATATTCTAGGGGTTGAGCGCGAAGCACTTATGTCATGGGATATGCTAGCCATTTGGGCTGGCCTAGACCAGATTGATGTCCAACACCTATTTGTTTGGATGAAGTAAGTTTCTTAATAAATAATTTCATATTCTAATATTCTGACTACTAGATAGTGTTTTAATTAAATACCGGAATTAATACCGTAATAATGTAGGATATTGAAATTGAGAGTGATCCCCGAGAAGAAGATTCCAGTTGATCAATACGGATTCCTGTGCCCCTATGTTTTATCTTTATTTATTCCGGAATTCTCGTTCGAAGATCGGGTAGATTATATTGCTCAGCAATTGGCGACACCCAAGAAACTGATTTTTGCCGCTTATAATGAAAAAGGGTAATAAACAAATTAATATTAAGTTTCCCCCTACAATTTCATTTTCATAACTAATATATGTACTTGTTAATAATGATGATGTCTCTTGATGTAGGACTCATTGGGTGCTAGCAGCCATCATGCCGACAAAGAAGAAAGTTTTTTGGTTGGACTCTATAAATAATCCACCAAGCGAGACTTTTAAGCGCTTGATTAATAAGTAAGTTTATAATACTGATTTATTTTCAATAAAATTAAGTTTCAATTTTTATTTATAGCAAAAAGCTCATTTTTGCCCCTAAAAAATGAGTGTCTGCCTCATTTTTTTTTTTTTTTTTTTTTTTTTAAAAAAAAGGGCCTTTGAGAAGAGAAGAGCTAACGAGCAGGATCAACCCATGAAAGATTCTGATGATGGCCCTGATTTTATTACGATAACAGGGGTACGTGCTCAAATACAATACATTAAGTGCAAAAATCTGTGTTTAATACTAATACAATACCTAAAGTTCAAGATTCTGATGTGAGCCTTCTCTCGTCTGTTTGTTTTTATGTAATAATAGGCCCCTCGCCAGCCGGATAACATACAATGTGGATACTACGTTTGTCGGTTCATGTTGGAGATTATTAGGCGAAGATATATCCTTATTCCAGAAAAGGTTAGTAATTTAATAATGAGTTTATTACTTTTTTTAAATTAGAGCTGATGTTGTCTTGCTTGCTGCGATACCATGATGTTGCTATGCAGTATTTGATGTTGTTACAATAATGTCTTGTCTTTGTTTTTTCCGCAGTATGTAATCAAACCGTCACAAGAGATTCAGCAGTACTCAAGTGTAGATATAGACGAGGTAAGGGACATGTTGGGCAAATACGTCTTAGAAAATAGAAATGCATGATACTCGAGTTTAGATCGACTTATTAGTAAATTTTTTGTTGAAGTTAGGGAATGTTGATTAGTTCATGTAAATTTAACTCCTTGTAAGTATATATATATATATATATATATATATATATATATATATATATATATATATAATATATATATATATATATATATATATATATATATATATATATATATATATATATATATATATATATATATATATATATATATATATGATCTTTGTTGTGGTTGAATTGAATCTATTGAGTTCGATGAACTCAAATTTGTGATTTATCTTTGGTCTTTGGTATATGGGTGTCTTCTTTGATATATGCGGGTTTTTGAATGTCATGAAACAAATTTAATTTTTAAAAACATTAGGAGTTCGTAATAAAAACGGTTACTAAAAAAAACCGTTGTGAAGACCTTTAACAACGGTTACTAAAATAAAACCCGTTGTGAATACCTTTCACAAATACACAAGATAATATTCAACAACAGGTTTTAAACGAAAAACCGTTGTTAAAAGTCTTCACAATTTTGGAGGGAACGTTACAACAACGGGTTTTAAACTAAGAACCGTTGTTACTAAAAATATCAACAACGGGTATGTAGCATATACCCGTTGTTACTACAAATTTCAATTTTGGAGGGAAAGTTACAACAACGGTTATACATATGACAACCGTTGTTATATTATTCCCACCAAATTTTTGAAACACTTTCCACAACGGCTTACACGCAACAACAACGACTTTTAACCGTGGTTAATACTTTCGACAACGGTTTAGGTAAATAACCTAACCGTTGTAAATACCTTTTACAACGGCCGCTTTAACAACGTCCGCTTTTTGTTTCTACAACGGTTTTTACCCGTTGTTATAGCCTGTATCTGTAGTAGTGCTTGAATTAGCAAAATCTATCTCAACAATCTTGGTTTTGCTTCTTTCTTTATCAAGAGATGTCGAAGAGCACGGTGATCCGAGAAAACGATCACTTTTGATCCAAGCAAATAGGAATGGAATTTGTCTAATGCATAGAAGATGGCAAGGAGCTCTTTCTCGGTGGTATCATAGTTCACTTGGGAGGACTCAAGAGTCTTGCTTATATAGTAGATAGCATGCAAAGCCCTTCCTATCCGTTGGCCAAGAACCGCTCCAACGGCGTAGTTACTAGCATCACACATAATCTCGAATGGTAGTTCCATTTGGTGGTTGAATGATCGGTGCCGAGATTAGTGCTTCCTTAATTCTATTAAAGGCTTCAACACACTCATTAGTGAAATGAAATAGGGCATCTTTAAGTAAGAGTTTAGTGAGGGGTTTCGCGATTTTTGAGAAATCTTTTATAAAACGGCGATAGAAACCCACGTGACCGAGAAAACTTCTCACCCCTCTAACATTCACGGGAGGTGGGAGTTTCTCTATCACCTCAACCTTAGCTTTATCGACCTCGATGCCCTTTTTCGAGATTAAATGACCCAAAACAATTCCTTCATTGACCATAAAGTGACACTTTTCCCAATTCAAAACGAGACTAAAATCCTCACATTTTTGCAATACAAGAGAAAGGTTATGCAAGCAAGAGTCAAAGTCTTTTCCATAAATGCTAAAATCATTCATAAAAACTTCCATTATGGTCTCTAGGTAGTCGGAGAAGACACTCATCATGCATCTTTGGAAAGTAGCGGGGGCATTACATAAACCAAAAGGCATTCTCCTATAAGCAAAAGTACCATAAGGGCATGTGAAGGTGGTCTTGTGTTGGTCATCCGGGTGTATGGGGATTTGAAAGAATCCCGAATACCCGTCAAGATAGCAAAAGAACTTGTTAGAGACTAACCTCTCAAGCATTTGGTCAATGAATGGTAGGGGGAAATGATCCTTTCTTGTTGCGGAATTCAATTTTCGATAGTCAATACACATACGCCAACCAGTGATTTTCCTTGTGGGTATTAGCTCATTCTTATCATTTATTACCACCGTGGTACCTCCTTTCTTAGGTACCACTTCAATGGGGCTAACCGATAAAGAATCCGATATAGGATATATAATTCCTGCATTTCATAACCTCTCCTTTAACAACTTCTTGCATGTGGGGGTTCAATCTCCTTTGAGATTGGATGGTAGATAGGTATATGGTCTTCTTCTAGATGAATTCTATGCATGCAAAAATTGGGACTTATCCCCTTAAGATCATCTAGACTATAACCTATAGCCTTTTCATGCTGTTTCAACACATCAAGCAATTTTTCCAATTGGTTCTCATCAAGTTTGTCATTAAAAATCACGGGTTTGGTCTTAGATTCACCAAGATAAGCATTTTCAAATTCGGGGGAAGGGGTTTTAGAGTTGGAACTTGTACCTCACTTTCCTCCATTGAAGATTCATTAAGAACTTGCTCCATTTCCATTAGACATTCCATTCTTATGGCATATTCAACTTGCTCTTCAAGCTCGCAAATCTCATCATACTCAAATTTCATGACAAATTCTTCTTGCTCTTCGGCATGTATGATGTCATCTTCGATCGCCTGTTTTTTTTCTATGGGTTGAAATGCTTCTACAAGGATGTTATGTACTAATTCGGATTGCTCATGAGTAAGTTCTTTGTTGGCTAGAGCGGCCTCAAGAAGATCCACCTCCAATTCCCAATGCATATTTTTGGCCTCACTTGCTTCTAAGGCTTCCAATGCTTGCATGGGGTCTTTGAAGAAAGGTATACTCAAGTGGTCCTCAACAAAAAAATTTATAAAATCCATCTTGCAAAATATCGAATAACTTGAAAACAATTAGAACAAACCTTGAGGAGTTTTACTTCCTCAAGGCAAACAAAGACACAACTAAGAACAATCAAAGAAAATCAAATCAAGTTAACACCGTCCCCGACAACGGCGCCATTTTTGGTTCGTCGGTTTTGTTACTCGTCGTCAAAAGTTACGTAGACCAAAACAATATTTATAACTTCACAAACTACTCTACTATAAGTAAAGAGGTAAGTAAAGGTCGGATCCCAAGGGACGGGTATTGATGTAGGATTTTCGATTGCAAATGGTCGTGTCTAAGGGTGTCACAATTTAGGTTGAGATAAGAGATCACTAAACTAAATAACAATGTAAATAAACAAGCAAGATGATTAAAATGAGATGTAAACAATTGATTAAAAGCACTAGGGTGTCATGAGTTCATAGGGGATACATGGGAATTGATCATACAAACATATTCTCAAATTATAAGCAAGCAATTATTGTTGTGATAGGATCGAGTTGGTTTATATCTTACAATCCTAGGAAGGTTTGGGTCCCGGAGCCGAATCGATTAGATTGTACAACACCTACAAGTCGACTTAATCGTCCCTACTCAATTATATGCATGGTCTAATGAGACTCGAGTTGGGTTATGTCTTACAAGTCTCATTGAATAGGTAAGTGATGGGTAAAAAAATGCAAGGATTCATAGGCTCGCATTTCATCAAACATAACATGTGCATAACTTGAGACCACAACAAGCAAGCAAATAAATTATGTGAACATATTAGATTAAGTAAGAATCATCCCCCATGTTGGTTTCCCCAATTCCCCATTAACCCTAGTTAAGAGACTACTCACTCATTATCAAGTTTATCATGCTAACAAGGTTGTCAATCATATTAACAAGGCAAAACATGATGAATGAATGAAAATGATTAACAATAATTACAAAGGGATTAAGAGAATTATACCTAATGATGATTCCAAAATAATAAGCAAAGAATAATAGAAGTACTTGATGATTGATGGAAGGTTGTCAATCTCCCAATAATACCCAAATAATCTTCAATTACCAAAATAAAGGATGAACAATAGATAAATTAAGGAAATGAGATTTGTATTAATGCTTAATTAAGAGTTAATTACAACATTAAGATGAGATTAGAACATAAAAAGAGCATAAGAAGGATATCCAATCTAATTAGTACAATGGGGTATTTATACTAAGGATTAGGTACATAAATTAGGGTTACTAAGGGCTTAAATGACGATTAAGACCCTTAAGAAAAGTTGAGGAAGTGCTCCTCTCGAAGGAGATGCCAATCTTCGCTTCGATAGTTTTCATAGAATATGCTCATCCCGAGCGGACTGAGGGAGAGACGGGCTGCACTGGAAAGGAATCCGAGCGGCTTGCTGAGGGCGACGCTCGGATTGAGAGGGGATAGGACGAGCGGATTGGCAAGAGGACGCTCGGATTGTAGTAGGCCAGGACGCTCGTCCCGTGCACGGCGACGCCCGGATTGTTGGCCAGTCAGCTTCTCTTCTTTTCGTTCTTCAACAATCCTCAAGGATTTTGTTGGAGATGCAAGGATCTCCCCATCATTGCCCATTTACTTCATTATTAACATAGGCCTTCTAATTCCTAAACCTAATCACAATATAAGTAAAAATAGAAAAATGTTAGAGAGAGAGAGAGAGAGAAAAAGAATAAAAAAAAGGCGATTTATCAGATCAAAAAAATCCTATCAAAAACCCTAAAAATTTGCGATGTCGATTGATTGTTCAGATCAAATTCAATTCCCCCCTCTTTCTAGTCAAAAAACCAAAACAAATGTGAATAATCATGATGTTCTTGGTCCATCGGTGGTGTTGGGAGGCCCTGATGGTGACGGGCAGAAGACGGTTGAAGTTCATCAATTGGTTGGAATCCCTCCTTATGATTTGGCTGCGCCTGATGATTCTTCGGAATGGAGGGTTCAGAGCAAGCGTAGGGGAAAACAACCATTGCGTACAATCCCTGAAGAGAATGAAGAATTGTTACAATTTTCTGATGATGATGTTAAGGAAGAATTGGAATACTGGAAGAATTCAGTCTATGGGTTTGTTCTGGGTGCGAATCCTCCGGTTGATGTGGTCGAAGGTTTCCTTAAGCGCCTATGGGCGAAGTTTCCCATTGACAAGATTTCCTTCTGTTCTAATGGGGTTTTCATTGTCAGATTCAAAACCAGTGCCGCTCGTACTCAAATTCTTCAGCAAGGGCATTTTCTTTTTGATAATAAGCCTTTAATTGTCCGTCCTTGGTCTGAAGGGGTAGCACTAGAGAAAGAAGTTATTAAGGAGGTTCCTGTGTGGGTGAAGGTCCATAATCTCCCTCTAAAATTTTGGGGGAAATGCCTTCCCAAAATTGCAGGAATCATGGGTACTTTTGTTCGTTGTGATGATGCTACGAAGGAGAAAACTAGGCTAGGGTTTGCCCGGGTGATGATTGATGTACCTTTTGGTAAACCTATCCCAGAAAAGATTAAGTTCTTGGATGTTGATGGAAGTGTCATCTGCCTCAAGGTTGAATTTGAATGGAAACCTTTGTTGTGTACTCAGTGTAATGGTATTGGGCATGACACCTCTAAATGCAGAAAAGGGAAGACTGATGCTCCTCAAAAGAAGGTGGTTCAACCAGTGGGGAAACAACAATGGAGGCCAAAGCAGAAGAAACCAGTAGCTGCACCTCCTGTTGTTACTCCTCCTGCAGCTGAGCCTACTGCCCCTGTAAGTACCCCTGTTGAAATACCAAACAATTTTGAAGTGAATTGGACTAGGGATGGGAAGTACCATGTTGTTGATACTCCTGCCCGTAGGATTATCAGATATAGTAGACAAGAAATGGTGAAAACTGGATTACAAGCTATTCAATTTGGGAAACACAATTTCATGGAATCCATTAACAATGTAACCCCTAAAGTAGGTGTGGGTACGAATGGTAGTGCATTATCCCCAATGGGGGATAATGTATAATTGGGGTTTTTGGAACATTAGGGGGTTGAATAGCCTATCTAAGCAAACCAGCATTAAAAACTCTTACATCTTCATCAGATAGGGTTATTTGGCCTCCTTGAGACAAAGGTGAAACCTTTGTCTCTAAATTCTGTTAGAAACAATTTATGCAGCTCTTGGTGTCTTACTACTAATACTCAGTGCCATAAAGGAGGTAGGGTTTGGCTTTTATGGAATCCTGCTATGTTTAGAGTGCATATTTTAGAATACAATGCCCAATTCATACACCTGCAGGCTACTGATATGGGAACTAATACTCACTTCCATCTTACTATGGTGTATGCTTTTAATGGGTTACATGAGAGAAAAGAGTTGTGGAGTAAACTTAGTCAGTTTAAGGATTATATTCAGGGAGCCTGGGCTATATGTGGTGACTTTAATACTGTGCTTAGTCCTAATGAAAGATTGGGTGGGGCTTCCTCAGAAGAAGAGATTACTGACTTTAAGAATTGTATTGATGATTGTGAAGTGATGGACTGTCCAGCTACAGGCTCACTGTTCACTTGGTGTAATAAGCATGAACCTGCTACCAGGGTGTATAGTAGACTGGACAGAGTCCTTGTCAACCAGAAGTGGCTACAAGACTATCCTCAGGCTTATGCCTTTTTCTATTGTGAAGGAATTTTTAATCATTGCCCGTGTGTTGTTCAATCTAAGCTTGTTGGGGGGAAGAAAAAGAGAAGTTTCAAATATTTTAATATGTGGAGTAAGTCTGTGGATTTTCAGAAGTGTGTGAAGACTGTTTGGGATCAAAACTGGCCTGGAACAAAAATGTATAAGTTGGTTTGTAAGCTTAAGCATTTGAAAGGGCCTCTTAAAAATCTCAATAAGAATGATTTTGTGGATGTTGAGAATAATTATGCTAGAGCCCAGATGTACTTGGAGAAGGTTCAACTAAGTCTAAGGACTGATCCACTTAATCCTGATCTCATTGTACAGGAAAGGGAGGCTGCTAGTAGTGTTAGGTTTTTAAATGAGGCCTGCTATGTGTAGATACCTCATTTCTGCACCTCCCGCAAACCACCCGGTGATAAGTGGGCCGCATGTTTGATTCGCGGAACGATTTGTGACAGTTCGTAAGATTATCGTCAAGTGATTGCTCAAATATTAAATGTCGACCTCTTAGTTGTCATCTACGTCCCGATATGGTCGTTTTGGCAGTAATTAGAGTACATTCGGAGTCCGGGTCAAAAAACGTCTCCATTTTCTGATAACTGTTAAATCCCGAGTCGGAATGTTCTGGAATGTTCCGGATATTTCTATTCCATATTTCATAAATTTTATCTTTTGTCAAAGAATATCCCGTAATATTCATAAGATAATCGAATTATTTCCGTCCTACCATAACTCAAACGCGGAAATCTTTCTTCAGCAGGAGGAAACCTCCTGGGAATAGACGCAGCAGGTGCTGCGCCTCTTCCAAGAGACGCAGTGGCTGCTGCGCCTTTTCCCAGGCCCTTCTTTGCATGTTCCACGTATATTTTTCATATCTTTCCGAGATTCACTTCCAAAGAGTCTCCGAAACCCTATTCCGTCGTGTGATTAGTATAAATAGGAGCTTTCGCTCCTCATATTTCTGACGCGAGTGTCCGCCCTTCTCTTCTCCCTTTGCATTCTAGACTTTGTTCTTACTAATTGGCGCCTACGTGCTTGGACTTCCGACCACGTAAGCTCGGATCCTTCCGGGTACCAGCCTCTCCGTTGCATGACCGACCAATTTGACCAACTACACTCAATCAACCTAATTAATCAATCGTTTTCCTCTTACGAGGGCACTCTCTTTGCATTCGCGTCGAGCATTCACTAATCGATATCTTAGTTCATCTCATTCCGTCAACATGTAAGTCTGAGGGTGTATAATCCTTATTCATTTATTGTATTTTATTTATCGTATCACCATTGTAAGATTTATGTCGAATACACCATTAAAACCGATTTCTAAAACCGTGCTTTAAAACTCTGTTTTTGCGGATTTCCAGTAGACAGACGTCGAGAAACGACGCAAAGAATCGCCGCGCCTCTTCGAAGGAGCGCGAGCTCTGCCGCGCCTCTTCGTGAGGGCCGCGCAGCTTCTCGCTTCTTTTCTTCTTCTTCGTCCTCTGTAATTCGTGTGTTTGTTATTTGTTTCGTTTATTTTCTTTAATTCTTCATCACAATAGTTTAATATTCACATGTATATTGTATCACATAATTCATCATTCATTAATATGTTTTAATCATCATAAATCCGACTTAAATCCCAAATAATCAATATTTGCGGGTTTTCGTCATTAAATTCAAACCCGGATTTTAGAGATTCAATTTGTTCATATTGAGTTTCTGGAATTCGTCATTGATATAATTTTCATCTGCTTATTCGCATATTCGTTGTATATCCGTCGTATTTAGCCTAATTGACTTATTTCAATAGAGGACTCATTAATGTTTCCATCATAATTTCATGTAATTAATTCATCTTGCATTCGTCTCATCCATGTTTATCGCTTTCATGACCATCATTGACATGTAATAAAAGTATTAATCACTTTCATCCGAGCAAATAATTTAATCGATCCATTAAAATTACCAATTAACATTAACGATTTGCAGTTCCGGCTTCACAGCCAGAACTCACCCTTGGAACAGACGCAGCAACTGCTGCGCCTCTTCCAGAGGGCGCAGTCCTGCTGTGCCTGTTCCAGGATGAGTTCTGTCCCTGAACTCCTTTTCTGCCTTGACCTAGTTTAATTAGCTTACGTATTAATCAACTATTATCCGTAATATCGCT
Source organism: Silene latifolia (assembly GCF_048544455.1). NCBI lineage: Eukaryota > Viridiplantae > Streptophyta > Magnoliopsida > Caryophyllales > Caryophyllaceae > Silene > Silene latifolia. Next base: position 89,613,912 of record NC_133531.1, on the reverse strand, counting down.
AATTTCTGTTCGTTTGTTTCATTAATTTTATCCTTTTATTCTTTTATTTCTTTTTTCCCAAATTATCCGTTTTAAAGGTATTTTCGACATAAATCGCCTATTCCGTTGTAATTAATGTAATTTCCATTATTGTAATTTATATTCATTGTATTTCTTTTATTTGTTTGTATGTTTCCACATGTAAATAAATATTAACTCCAACTTCGACCCAATTGTATGCTAATTACGTGTCAACCGACTTAGTATTAATTCTCACATGCTAGGATTAAAACTTGGATGTTGCATTGCATGCATATAGCCGACGATATATCGAGTATGAATAACTTCCCTAATCATTAGTAGAGGCCGCTATCGAGGCGGGCGGGATTAGGTGTTCGATCAAAAGAGCTTCCTAATACGTACCCTCACCCCTTACTCCAGATCTCCGTGAGCACCCGTGTTCATTGGCATCCACGAGAGTCATTCTAGACATAGAATGCTAAGGGTAACGATTGCTTAGTGTTCATGTCACTACTTTGTGTCTTGACATGACACGAGGTATTCGAACGGTTCCAATTTTCCATAAAAATTGGTGGCGACTCCTTACAAAATGCAAACGCTTGTTTTTCGACCTTCACCAAGCGCCCCCGTGGGCGGCCCGCTGTCCACAGTTTGGCGACTCCGCTGGGGAAATACACTTACGTGTAGCAAGGGTGAAACTCGAACAAGGTTGGGGAATATGTTTGTACAAGACAATTGTCGGTTTTCATAACTCGGTCTTCCTAGATCGTTTTATTCGGCCTTCCTAGGCCCAACCTAACCCATTCGACCAATCGTCCCGTCTAAACGGTCCTAATTCTTATTTGGGCCTAAGGATGGATAGCGATTGACGTCATCCATACCATGATGCTTACTCTTGTTTGTGTCAAGGGCCTTCACTACTTGAGGAAATGGACTAGGAATCGGCCTTACTCTTGTTTGGCACGAGCCTCTCCACAGACTTCGGGTTTGATGGTTCGGTATGGCAACCTACCCTTTAAACCAAAACCCTTCTAAATGCACTCAGCATCACGTTATAATGCCTGTATAAATGTGGAAACCCTACGTGATCACCACTTCTAAACAAAACCATGACGAATTTTCAAAAAAAAATCAAAATCCTTATTTTCAAACGAGAATTTCGAAATAGGCCTTTAATTAGCGCAAAATCCGGTCAAAACTCCGTCCGTTTGTCGCGTCAAAATTCGGGCCACAAGCCCATTTCAAACCTCACTTCGAGTCCACTCCTACAACTACACTACAGTTGACTAGGACACACATTTTCAAAGACCTTGTCTTTCTTCAAAACTCACTCAACACAAGTGGCACACACCCACTTCACGAGTCAAAACTTTTTCTCCTTTAGCAAGTGTGATAGAATGGTCGATCATGTTTTGATTCGTCGCCGATCTCTTATCCAGTTTCCAAGATGCCCGGATCAAGTGATGAAACAAACCTCCAGCAAATTCAAGAGAGTAATGATCGAATCCTAGCCGCGCTAGCCCAGATGCAAATCACTCAAGAACAAACCTATGACCGCCTTGAACTTATCGAAGGCCGTATCTTTGATGTAGAGGGAAGGTTGCCTCCCCTTAAAGGTGAAGTACTACGTTTTTCCGATGACGAGTCTAAAGATGAGAATCCTATCATAGGGACGACTGCAGCCGAGAAGAGACTCCAATACCTAGAGGAGCAATTGATGTACCTTAAGGGAGACGATATTTATAGGGAAAACAACCGCAAATATGAAGCCGTCAATTCCAAATTGCCAACTAACTTTAGCATGACGGACATCCCTAAGTTTAAAGGACATGAGAACCCTTTGAACCACATCCGTGCCTTCAAGGATTACATGTCTATCAAAGGCATCAAACCTGAGATGTTCTTCAGGATCTTTCCTTCATCTCTTGACACCATCCCGAAGCAATGGTTCTACACTTTAGATCACAAGAAGGTCGCTACTTGGGAAGACGCCGCAATCGAGTTCTCGAAACAATACGCGGATAATGCCGAGATCCAAGTCAACATGCGTACTCTAGAGGTTCTTACCCAAAATGACAAAGAAGGATTCACCGACTTCCTAAGTAGGTGGAGGAAGACTAGTACTCTACTAGTTGAACGCCCGGATGAGGCCACTCTTGTGGAAAAGTTTGTGGATAATCTCAAGGCCATATATGCCAACCATTTGAGATATCAAAATATCAAGACTTTCAAAGACTTAACTGTACTAGGGACGCGAATTGAAGATGACATCCGTAAAGGACTCTTGTCCAAAACAGTAGGTCGAGGATATCAAGGGTCCACAAGTCGTTCGTACGGCTCTACTAGCAAGACCGATGAAGTTAACCTTCTCGAGCCATCCAAGAAAACTACCCCACCAAGGAGATTCACAAACCTTGGGGATACGTACTCCAACGCTCTAAAAAGGTTAATGAAACAAGGTAAACTCCAACTCATTGGACCTACTCCCGAACCCGAAAAGAAGTCCAAATTCTGGGATGAAAATTCCTACTATGAATACCATAGGGGCAAGGGGCACGACAAAGAAAAATGCTACAAGTTGAAACACGTACTTCAAGATATGATTGAAGATGGTCGACTCCCAATACCACCAGGAGGTAAGCCCAACAACACTCAGAATCCTCTTGGAGTTGTAGTGATTACAAGTGATGAATCTACCTTAGATTGCTCACACCTCATTTCTCCTACCGAAAATGAAATTCATGCAATTGAGAAATAAAGGCTCTACTCCACTATCTCCCCTACCATTTCCGACTTCATCACATGGGCAAGGAGTGTAGATAGACAAGTGTGGGAGCTAGAAAACATGGTAACGACCTTGCGCAATCCCAATGCAATACCTAAAGAACGCGTACCATTGATCTTCCCTCAAAATTCCACTATGCAAGAAGTAGTCACCGTGGTCGATAAACTAGTCGATCAAATCATACGACTAGAAAGTGATATCATGAGAATGAAGGAACTAGCTGCAGTCAATGGGGTTTGGGCCGATGATGACGAAGACGAATATCTCATTGAAAACTCCTTAGTCAAGGAAATAGTCCAAAATGGTGAAGACCAAGATGTGGATCACCTAACTCGTTCGGGTCGCCCATATCAAAGCACTACTCAAAACGGTCCAACCAACGTCATCACACCAAATGACAACGAAGATGACCCCACTGATCATTTGCTCAAGCAATTACGAGAAGACCAAGGCTGATCTTTCAGTCTGGCAACTAGTGGCGAGCTCATTTCCGCATCGCCAAGCTTTACTGCAAGCTTTGGCCAAATTGAATGTAGCAAATAACTCCACTCCTGAAGATGTAGTCAACTTGGTCTTCCAAGAATCACCGAAGCTAAGTAATCCTATTACTTTCTCAGATGAAGACTTGCCACCTTTTGGCGCTAATCACAACCTTGCTCTATACATCACTGTCATTTGTCTAAAGAAGAATGTGCCAATGACTTTGGTAGATGATGGCTCCGCGGTCAACGTCATACCCCTCAAAACGGCATACAAGCTAGGCATGAAAGAGTCGAATTGGACTCCCACCAATCAAGGTGTACGTGCATATGACGGTACACGACGAAAAGTGGTTGGACTTGCTAGCCTAACCATAGCCACGGGACCAATCGAACGAAAAGTTAACTTCCAAATAGTGGACATCGAAGCTTCATTCAACATACTTCTAGGAAGGCCTTGGATTCACGCTTCCAAAGCGGTAACATCCACCCTTCATCAAAAGATCAAGATCCCACTAAATGGCAAAGTTGTGACGATCACTTCGTCACCCATCAAGGCAATAATCGAGAAACAATCAAACAATCAAGTCCTTGCGGATCCCATATACGAACTTGGGGGCTTCCAAAGTGTGAATGTCATAGAAAGTGAGTCGGCACCCTTATACTATGATCCCTACTCCAACTTGGTGGTCAACCACATACTCAAATCTCAGGGATACTTCCCTGGAATGCCTTTGAACCCAATTCAGAAGAACACCTTCACACCATACAAGGAAGGCAACTCGACAAGAATACCACTTGGACTAGGGTACAAACCCACAAAAGAAGAAGTTCTCGAAATGCTCGCTCAAGTCCAAAATCGCAAGCACGTGGGAGTCCAAATGAGGCCATATCTCCCCACTCTAAATGGGTACTTCGTTCAAGAAGGAAGTTCAGAACTCTTCCACGGATTTCCCGAACCTTGGCATTATCTTGAGAGGAAGTTAGCCGGAATCGAGATCTTTCACGATTGCTACTTCATTCCTCCCGAAACGGTTCCTACCGTCAAAACCCGTCAAGCACCTCGCTTCGACGAACAAGCTGTGAGCCTATTGTTTGGAGAAGATCGATTCATTAGGGCCGCGCAGGATGAGATCATTACTATGATACTTCAGGACGATCGCTTCAATCCCACCGCGTTGATCACAGAAATAGACACAAAGCAGCAGAAAGGATGGAGAAAATCTATCAAATGGACCAACAACCAAGGAAGTCTCTTCAAGCTCACTACTCGAGAAGGAGAGATGTTCAAAGGAGAACCAGAAGACGACGAGTTCGAGTCGGAGTCGGAGTCAGAGTCGGAGTCTAGAGAAGTCATTAGAGAGTCTACTCCTGTTGTCATCCCCACTCCCTTCGTTTCTCCTAACTTAGCCTCGAGTAGTCACGGTAGTTCGGGAAATGCCCCAACTACTGTTCCTTTGCCACCACTGACCATGGATCGGTTGGCTTCTTTGTTTCAACTTTACTCAAATCTTAATATGAATAAATCGGGTTCTGCTTACTCTCTGTGTTCTTTCGAGTGCAATTCTGTTTATGATGATACTGAGGATGACCAAGACCCAGACTTGACCGAAATACCTCCCTACGTAGCCAAAGAAATATTACAAGAAGGGGAAGGGGGACCTGTAATAGAGGACACTGAACCCATCAACGTAGGAACCGAACTAGAACCCAAAGAACTTAGGATAGGGACTACCTTGAGCTCCACCGAAAGGGCCGATTTCATAGACCTCCTAAATGAATTCAATGACGTTTTCGCTTGGTCCTACAAAGACATGCCAGGGATCGACAGGGATATCGCCGAACATAGAATTCCAATTAAGCCGGGTTTCAAACCTGTAAAACAGAAGCTTCGACGAATGAGAACAGAATGGGCTCTAAAGATTAAGGAAGAAGTTGATAAACAATTCAAAGCCGGGTTCATCAAAGTTTCCGAGTATTCTGACTGGGTAGCTAACATAGTACCCGTGCCCAAAAAGGATGGGAGAATCCGTGTTTGTGTTGATTTCAGGGACTTGAACAAAGCAAGTCCGAAAGATGACTTCCCTCTACCTCACATTGATATATTGGTAGACAACACTGCAGACCACGCATTACTATCCTTCATGGATGGATATGCGGGTTATAACCAAATCAAGATGGCCATGGAAGATATGCACAAGACCGCATTCGTCACCCAATGGGGAACATATTGCTACACGGTAATGCCGTTCGGATTGATCAACGTCGGAGCTACATACCAACGCACCGCAACTACACTCCTACATGACATGATGCATAAAGAAGTTGAGGTATATGTAGATGACATGATCGTCAAATCCAAGGAAAGAGAGGGACATATTGCGAACCTTCGCAAATTCTTCGCAAGGCTACGAAAGTACAACATGAGGCTCAATCCCCGAAAATGCACGTTTGGGGTAACATCCGCAAACTCCTGGGATACGTGGTTAGTCAGAGAGGAATAGAAATAGATCCTTCTAAAATCAAAGCTCTGATCGAAATGCCACAACCCCAAACAAAAAAAGAAGTCAGAGGATTCCTGGGAAAGGTACAATATATAAGTCGATTCATATCGAAACTTACAATGATTTGTGAGCCTATCTTCAAGAAACTCAAGAAAACAGACCACACCATGTGGGATGATGATTGCCAAAAAGGCGTTTGACCGAATCAAAGAGATATTGGCTAAACCACCAGTGCTCATGCCGCCACAACGAGATCAACCTCTTGGTTTATATCTCACAGTAACTGAAACTGCCATGGGTGCTATGCTGGCTCAAACTGTAGGAAGTGAAGAAAGAGCAATTTACTATCTAAGTAAGAAGTTCTTGGAATATGAGTGGAAATACTCGCAACTCGAAAAGACATGCCTCGCTCTTGTGTGGGCAACGAAGAAGCTACGTCACTACATGCTTAGCTACTCCGTCAAAATATATTCCAAAATGGATCCAGTCAAATACCTCTTCGAGAAACCCGTCCTTAACGGACGTCTGGCAAGATGGACTCTGATGCTCTCAGAATTCGACCTC